>NC_142800.1:77535337-77711194 GCF_049724085.1 Artemia sp. Qi Xiang Cuo
GTTTGAATGGCAAATTTCTGCTTGCAAGATATTACAGACGTGGTATTTTTTTGAACTGGATGCCCATAATGCCTTTCGATTAACCTCTGGCCTTCTCCCCAAGTCATAATTTAATGTCCACTTTCTTCATACTTTATCATGCTTGAATTGTAAATTCCACAAGAGTATATAGTGTAATAACGTTATTTTTATCAGAATTTGAAACAAGAATTTCTTAGTCCCGTCTCCCAAACACTAAATTTGAGTTCCATTGCACCACTCTTCCCCTTAAAAATACCTAAATATTTCGACCCAATCCCCCTTGGGCTATGATTTAACAAGTCTTTGAGATAGTATTGTACATACTTGCAATTGCTACACGTTAAGCCGCATCTGGGTTCATGGCGGAACTCAGAAGTTGACGACGTGTTTCTTTCCAGAGATTACACTCGAAGGCGGTAAGCTCCATGATCTTAAGTCAATAGTGATCACAACGTCAGCCAAATTGTTGGTAGCCCCGCCCCCAATAGGCTCAAGTTTAAACTCGACTGTTGACAGCCACGTTTACTTCTATTCTTCTTCTTTGTTTTTTCGCGCTTGCAGCGGAAGGCATTTGAGGCATTTTTTGCTTATGTACTCTTCTGATATCCGCATTGTGTGGTCAAACCACCTCAGACGCTTAATTTCGACAACATCAGAGACAATTGAGCTATCCCACATCTTCTTTTGACTTATTCGTTCTTGAAGCCGAAAGTACGTCTTGAAGCCGAACGCCTAAATTAATTTGAAAACAAAAATATTTCCTCCTGCAAGTGTTTTTATCAAAAATAAAGCAGAAAGGAAGCCATATAAGGATCCAAACTTGACACTAGCAGAATTTACTATGAATGATTAAATAAACCAACAAAGAACAAAAATTGCAAAGAATAATCACATCAACTACAAAAATATAAGAGACACTGCTATGGATGAATAGATAAATCTTAGAACGAACATAATTTAAAACGAAAAGTGAAAATTTAAAACGAAGACAAATTTTCCAAAATAAGAGTTAGGCTACCACACTCGGTTCTTTTGAAAAAAAAAAATATGGTGAACTTTAGTGGTAGTGATGTGACATCTGAATCTGGGGTAACTAATTTTATTTCCGATTGATTTAAACCTACAAGGCTGTAGACTGAACCAAAAGAGGGTTCAGTTGATCCGGTGATTGAATACAAAAAATCTTTTTAAAAAACGTTTACCTCCAATCTTGCCTCAAAATTTTCGACTGAAAAGGTTTTCTACCAGCAACTTGAAACTTATCAGGTATGTAGTGTGGGATAAAAACCCCCTGCATGAAAAAAAGAAAATTGTTTTAGGTTGGCTGCACTGAACTGTATCGCAAAAATGAATTTTTTCGCTGATCTGCTTGGAAAGTACAAGCTCGACAGAACCCCAATGAAGACGAAAAAAGGCCTAGAAAACAAAACTGATTATATTGATTCATTACATTCGTTTTTTTTACAATTTTTAAGACCAAAAACACAGAACCCTTTCTGTAAATGAGCTCGACTTGTATTCATTTAAACAAATTATAAGTTTATACTAAATTGGAATGAAAAGATCCTTTTGATAATGTTTGAAGTTAGATGAATTCTCAAGGCTATATTACTATCTACAGGATGGTAATCAGAATGGCTTCAGCCCAATAGGAGACTCAATGTAGAAATAAAATTATATAAATATTCCTTTAATTAACCCAAATGTTCCTGTCAACTAGAAAACCAACATAAATTTATTTGGAGAGCCTTTTTATTGAAAATTATAATGAGCACAAATGGATTCGTATAATGATTTAATAATTCAAATTTAAAAAGAACATAAATTAAAATTAATTGTAATAAACATATTGTAGTAAGCTAATATATATTTGTACATATTGTACAAAACTAATTTTAGTAAACATATAAGTAGCTGATACAACAATGGATGAATAGATGACACTTAAAACAAATAGAGTCTATCACAAATAGGAATGGGACTACCATCAACTGTCTGAAGACTGGAACCTCATTTTTTCCACTGAGAATTGAAAAACAAAAACTGCTGAGTCTTCTAGGAGTCAATAGCATCGCAATTTAAATAATTATTCTGGTTTTATTGGTTTGATATGTAGTAAGTTCTTATCCACACTTTCCTTCTTTTAGATGTATAAATTTAAATTGTAATTCACGGATTACACAAGATATATCTACAATACCAGCTCAAATAAACTGATTCATGATATTTTGCAATAAAACTCATACTATTTTTTCACCAGCCATGATATCAGTAAGTTTTTTTTATTGTTTTTGATAAAAAAGAAAGAATCATAAATAAACAATATACTGAAGGCTAATAGGTCTTTTTTAAAACAGTGCTGGTGTGTTGTCTCTGAGTGAAATTTTCCTTTTGTAGGCAACAGGAGGAATATTGCTGGTTTGAGGATTTTTGATATGACATTAAGACTTAAATATATATTCTTAGGCATCTAAAGATCGAAGGCTTGACTCTCCTTCTAGTTGATTGGAGCAATTTATTCGTGTCAAAAGGGGAAACGAAAGCCTGGTTACGCATCATCATCCTTTAAAAAAAACTCAGAGCCGGAAGCTTTGACATCAATCAATCCATTTGTAGCTGCTGATAAAGTATCTATGCCAAGGCCGAATCCAGGGTGGGGGTACCCTGTTTGAACCCCCCCCCCTGAAATTTTTGACCGAGTCGAAAATAAGTCGAAAATTAGTAAAACCTAGGTAAAAATCAGTAAAATTAGTCGAAAACTGAGTCAAAAATTAGTAAACTCCCCCCCCCCGAAAAAAAATCCTGGATCCACCCTTGATCTATGCTCCTAATATCGCGTTGAAACCCGGTTTGGCGATGGATTTTTTTTGTACTCTCCCTCCATTTCATAATCAAATAATAATTTAAATATGACGCGGAATGTTTGGAAACTGTAATAGAGTGAAAGAAACATCGGATCTTAAATTGAATCATTCTTTAAGTTGGGATTGTACCTATTTGTAGTTGATTTAGAAAAGAAGAAAACACTTCTAAAGATTTCTAAGGAAGTGTTGGAGACAACTAAAGAGAAGGATGTTTTTTGTTCTTTACCATATGTGCCACGGCTGTGTGAAAAACTTAGAATAATTCTATAAAGTAATGGTTTAAAGGTAGCTTTCAAGAGTACTTAAACTCTGGGTAGTTTTCCAAATTCTGGGAAAGACCAAACTTCGTTAGAGCAACAAAGTGGGATCTATCAGATCCCATGTACTTGCGGAAACTCATATATGGGACTTGCTAAGCAGAATTTGGAAATGAGATTGCAAAAACATCAAGTATTTCTTCAGCTTTAAAGCTAAATTCCAAACCTGAAGATTTCACATCAGCTTTATCGGAACATATTTTGGATTTTCCGGACCATTTTATCTTTTTTGATAATGTCTGTTTGATTTCTAGGAACCGGGCTTTAAAGCGAAATTTCTGGTAAATGATTGAAATTAAAACTAATTTATTCAAGAACATGGCTTTAGATAGAGACGCAGGTAATTTTGGCTTGAACTTTATTTACGATAATTTATCAAAGTTTGATAAAGTAAAGTTAATTTTACCCAAGGTGTTTAACCTTTGTCCAATTGTTAGTTCAAATAAAACCAACGAACCGAAATCTGGAAAGTCAAGGAGATTTGCTTTCCGGCATTGAATAAAAATAAGGGCATTAAACAACATGTAATTATGTTATTTTTGTATATATATCATTGATCTTAATTGTTTTATTTTAGTATTTCTGCTAATGACGGTCACTGCACCTGTGACCGAAATATCCAGTACTTTTTTAAATTACCACTGTCTAATAAAAGGATTTATCCCTATTCGAACTTTTATTTATCGTCATGGAAAGGCAGTGTGGTTTTAAAATTACCTATGTCAAACCATCGGTTATGATGAACCGTGGTTTGCTCTTTACTTGGTTGCATCTATTGCTGCAGCCATGAAAAACAAAAATTTGTTAGTCCTCCCCCCACCCTGCTAATGGGGAAAATTTTGGGCTATGGAGGAAATTGGCCTTTATGACATGGGTCTTGACTGACTTTGACGTCAATCCATAATAATAATAATATTTACTAATCTGAGAAAGCGCTAATATGTTAACTCCAGCTCAAAAGTTAGGGTTAAAGATAGTAAATCTCCGAACCATACTTCTTCAAAATTGTGAGTTATGGCCAATCAGGGCAGAAGGAAACGAGACTCATATAAGTTTAAGTAGTGCAGAGTTTAGGAAAACCTTCTTTGTTCCTGGAGAGCATGAGGAGTTTTGAACCTATTGTTTTTTTTTGTATATTTTTAATGATTTATTTTGAAAATAAAAAAAAATTGTATATTTAGGCCATTGAAAAACCATTATACGCTCCTAAGTTGGCTGAAGTCTTGAAGTTGATGTCTGAGAAAGAAGTACATGCGGTTACAGGACGAGGGAAAGTCAGTTTATGCCAGCTTATTCTCAACAGATGTCAGCAGACTTTCGAAAAACATATAAACAGCAAAGAAGAAATTTTATCTAAACAAGAGGCCTCACAGGAAGCTGAGACAGAAGAGAAGAAGGCAGAGCTACTAGTCAAACTGGACGAGAGAATTGCGAAAGAAAAACAAGTTTTATTAGGATTTATCAGGTATCATTTTTTTTTTTTACTTTTCATCAACGTTTAATAATATTTCGTTCATATTTGTGTTGAATATGTGTGACTGTAACGACTTTTTTTTTGTCAGGCGGCTAATTAACGGTTAGAAGTGGATTTTCAATCTATGGATTTAACTGAGCTTTCGTTATTTTTTGACTTTTATAAACAACTCGAATATCGTGACACTATTTTTTCAAGAAAAAAAAAATTTGATTCAAAATTTTAGGAGAAAGAAATTAAACAGATCTCCTTCATTATATTAACATTAATGATCAAAAAAAATTTTTAGACAACAAGGAATTAATATCATCATATATCAAACAGTCAGAATAATTGTAAAAGACTGATATTCAATGAATTACTCAGTAACTAACAGATTAACATAAATTAATTTTCAACATACTAAACAGATCGCTTCAAATATTAGTAAATCACTATAGATGTTTGATTTTGCTGTAAATGCTCTATTTCTTTACATGAAATAGACTTACAAGAGAAAATATTGACAAAAACAGTTTCCTTTTAAAATAGCAAAATAAAAGGTGAATAATTCACCGGTAAAGGTGAAAGAAATATTACTTGACTTGCTTTATTTACCACTAATTAGAAAATGAGCTAAATATGCATACAAGTTCCTTGGAGAGGCTAAGAAAGCCTGATGACGGGCAGCTGTATTTCTTTAACTCTCAACCTTTAACGAATTTCACTTAAAAAAGACAAGGGTCTCTTTCTCTTTTGAAAAATGCTACCAAAATCACACCACACAATAATAAGGAAGAAGAAGATTTCAAGAGGTTTGGTAATTATCGAACAAAAAGTAATTGACCTGTGTGAACTACAAATTGATGGGTCTTTTTGTTCCTAATGCAAGACTTAACACCTTAACAAAGGGCCTTGGGTACATATTGCTGAAACCAAATTGCCTGGAACAGAAAGGAATGGTCGATCAAAACGGTAATGCTTGCTGGGCTTCAGATGCTCCGTCTGTAGTCCATCCAGACCTGAAACGTTTACCATTTGAGGCAATTCAATCTGGGTATCTTCATATGGAGGTGGAGTATTGCCCCGGCTCTCAATTTGGTCACAATTTGGGCAAAAATTGACGAAAAATAGGCATACAAATTAGAAGTCCTAGCCTGTTCAGCTTCAAGGGAACGTGAACGAGTAAGTTCGGAGACTTGTTCCTGGAGAAGTTGAGGATTATTTCGGATATAATAGGGCATATCATATACTTCTATTTTATAACAACCCTACGAAATGCACGTTTTTTTGACATAATACCTTTAAATTAGGTCTTGTTTTCTTAGACCACACTGCCGTTCTAAGACGAGCAAATGAACTTTCAAATGGGGATAAATCCATTTATTTAGACAGTGAAAAAACAGGTACAAAAGTCCAGATATTTCGGTTACATATACAGCGACCGTCTTCAGTAGAAATATTGTATTTCTACTGAAGACAGTCGCTGTATATGTGACCAAAATATCTGGACTTTTGTACCTGTTTTTCACTGTCTAAATAAATGGATTTATCCCCATTTGAAAGTTTATTTGTCAAAATGCACGTTTTGTTGATTTCAAATACTACTCCGGAACGAGTCTATCATATTCTAACCATTAACGACACCGGAAACTGTGTCTTAGTTTCCGGTGCCTCAATGCCTCTTTGAGGTGAAGAAAGTGTGACCAACTTCTTTTCTGAGTGTTTTTTCTAACAGCGTCTGAAGGTACTGCAAAGACTCGGGAACCTTTGAACAATGTACTTACTATCTCAAAAACATGCAATCTAGATGAATAGAGTTACCTTTAGATACAGAAGATAGCATGTGGTACAGAAGATGTAGTACGGATCTTTGAAAGATGTAAATCAATACGTAATGTCACAGCACCACAATGCCTATATTCTTCCATCAGTTCTTCGTAGAGATTTTTTTTTTTATCAAAGGCTTACTTCTCGTTGCAAATTCTTACTTCTCTTTCTCCCATCAGTTCTTCGTAGAGAAGATTTCTTTTATCAAAGACTTACTTCTCGTTGCAAATTCTTACTTCTCGTTCTCCCATCAGTTCTTCGTATAGAATTCTTTTTTTATCAAAGACTTACTTCTCGTTGAAAATTCTTACTTCTCGTTCTTCCATCAATTCTTCGTAGAGAATTTCTTTTTTTATCAAAGACTTACTTCTCGTTGCAAATTCTTACTTCTCGTTCTTCCATTAATTCTTCGTAGAGAAATTTTTTTTATCAAAGACCTTCTTCTCGTTGCAAATTCTCATTGCAAATTCTTACTTCTTGTTCTTCCATCGATTCTTCGTAGAGAATTTTTTTTTTTTATCAAAGACTTTCTTCTCGTTGCAAATTCTTACTTCTCGTTCTTCCATCAATTCTTCGTAGAGGAATTTTTTTTTTCAAAGACTTACTTCTCGTTGCATTGACCAGTAAGAAAAATTCAAGGTGGGAAGTAAAAAGGAGAGGTAAAAACACCATTTAATGCAACTTGAATAGATATACCGCTAAGAAAATTATCAAGCCTCTTCAAAAGATACCAATAACTCCAAGCGGCTGTATTTTTTTTAGTAAGATTTTTCAATTTCCTGTGAACAACACTTGTCTAAAATCAATAGAAATAGACAGATGGGTTCTGCCGCGTTCAAAGCATTTATTGATAGCACCACAGAAGGAACTAAACTTGATGAAATTTATATATTTGAAATCAGCGTAAAAATTTAATTCTTCTGATGTATCTACTGGTATCAAAATTCCGTTTTTAGAGTTTCGGTTACTATTGAGCCGGGTCGCTCCTTGCTTACAGTTCATTACCACGAACTGTTTGACTTATTTCATTGTTTAGCTTTTGATTTGTTGGTCGCTTTGACTTTATTCTAAGTTTTGTTCGTTTCATATTTCATCTCCTCATCCATAGTAGAATATGGTATTTTCATGCTTGACGTAATTGTCCATATTGACTTTGTTCAATTTAGGTTTTATTTATTCATTAATAACAATATCTGTTCGTTTTGAAAGGCCCTAATTGTAATATTTTTCCAGATTTACTGGTGAATTATTCAACTCAAAGCTGTTGACAATTGAAGTTATGGATTTTTGTATATCTGAATTACTGAAGTTGCGTACTGAGGGACAGCTCGAATGTCTTTGCGAATTACTTTCTTTAATTGGTAAAACCTATGAACAAGAATATGATGCCAAAGTAAGTTCAACATTCTTAATCCAAGCTACCTAAGCTATTAGATTTATATAATTATTTTCTTAGTTAATTGCAATTAATGCAGTTTAAAGTGAGGAAAATTAATGTGTTGTTTTTTTTTTAGGCATAAATTTATTCGAGAAAACGATTCAAGATGTCAAATTCTCGTCAACAAAAGAAAATAAGGAAAACGTTAAAAAATAAAGTCTTATAAAGACGGATTAAATCAAGCAAAACATTATAACATAAGTCTTGAGACGTTACTAAAGAGAAACATTAAGACATAAGTCTTGGGAAGTTACTAAAGTAGAAACTAAAAATTTTAAACAGTTCTGATACTCACACAAAGCAATACTGTACCAAAATAATTAGAATTTTAAATGTAACAATTCTCTGTATATTTTTTGTTCATGAAATTTGTTTAGATTGTGTCGTTTTCTTCGTCTTAATTTCCTTTTCCCTTTCATTACTAGAATTCCACTCCATTTGAAATATGAAGTTTCAAATTTCAAAATTGATGCCAGTTTTAAGGGAAATTATTTAACAAATAATTGGAGGTAGAATTAGTAAAATAAAGGGCTTCAAACGGCGCGTTTGGTAACCTTTCCAATGAGAGTTCCGTAACTTTTGGTAAGAAATTTGGCCCCTTCTTCTACTTACTTCCTTTTTTTTGGCTGAAAGGTAGGGATGTTGAAACCTTCTTTAAACAAAAGTCATGCAATGTGTGTCAGTTTCAGCGCAAAAGTGAATATAAGCTGTGAACTGAACTATGCAAAAATGAAGTAATTCCTGAATTACTTTAAAAGATGCTGAGTTCTAGCTGGAGAATGTCCCGGTTTAAAAACGACTTAAGTTATCATACGGTACAAAAGAAGTTAATTCCTCAATTGATGCAAAGAAAAGCCAGTTTAGGCCGAGCTGTAAATAAATTCATTTTAAACGAGCCAAGTCTTAAATCTGTACAAATAATCGTTGAGTAACAGCTGTACATTTTCTGGGGATTTTCTGTGTGTGGGGGGGGGACAATAGAAAAGTCTAATGAATAAACCTTTGGGATCCACATGTCCCTCGGGGCAATGGCCGTAATTGTGTAAATTGCTTGTTGTTCCCAAATAACTTTTAGTAGAAAAGGTGGGTTTGTTTGGTCTTTGTCGTCTTATTAGCTTACAACTTATAAAGTCGTTCAATGGGCAAAGATTATTCAGAGTCTCTAAAGAGAATAGCACTGAAACAACGCGTTTATCTGAATAGACCAAAAGAGGTTGTGTGCGCAGGATCAGTCAAAATATACTGTTTGAAAGTATTTGGAGGGGGGGGGGGTACGGGGGCATGTGAAACTCAAATTTTTGTTTGGTGAGAGGGGCAGTAAGTCCCTTCCTGGCCATCTAAAAACACTGAGTCGATAGGATCAGTCTTAAAGGAAAATAAAAAAAAAGACAAAAAGTGCTGCCAATTCCAAAAGGCGATTTTTCTTAATAATTGCGTGCTCTTTTCATCACTTTAAATCACTATTTCTTTAAGCTAGCTCTTTTAGATCGCTGTTTACTGTACTAGTTACTTTTTCCAAGTCAATTGACAATGACATTTTTTCACTCGAAATGGTTTCTTAAAATACATTTTTTTCATTCTCAGTACTATTGCCTGAGGTTCCCTCTTTGCTAGGTAGCAAATACTGCTGCCAATAAAAGATATTTAATGCTTTTTTACAACAGAAGAAAATCCCTTTTATAAAGATGTTATGTGCGATTATAGGATCTAAATTGAATTTTAATTCAATGTCTTTTGAGAAATAAAGTATTTACTTTCAGATGAAAAAAAATTATAGGATCTAAATTGAATTTTAATTCAATGTTTTTTGAGAAATAAAGTATTTACTTTCAGATGAAAAAAAATTACTTCAGAGATATAGTCTAGAAAACATGTTGCTGATATTTGTACAGGATGAATCTCGAACCTTTTTTATACCTCTCATGGGAAGTGGCGGGAAAAAAGCAACAACAGATAAACACATTAAATGTTGAAGGTACATCGTTCTTTACTAGCTAGGGTGTTGCCACTATTTGTTTTTTTTTTTTTTTATATTACAATAAAAGTTGAAAAGAAAACATATCCTGAGAGTTTTATTTGTTCGAAAACTAGTGCAATGTTCTTTTTGTTAGTACCGGAGAGCAGTTGCTGAATCAGAAAATACATCCCAGCCATTGCAGTTCCAGCTGACGAAGCTAGACGTCTATGTGGATGAAATGCGGAAGATTTGTGAAGGAAAAAGCACAGATGTGTCGTCTCGTATTCGAGTCATGTTAATAGACGTCCTTGACCTAAAGGAGAGGGCTTGGATTCCTCACAAAAGTGAAGAGAACTGCCAGCAATCACTGTCATTATCTGGTAGGTGCTAGAACAGCTATTTGAAAAATAACTGCTGTTACAAAAAAAAAAACAAAAAAAAAAAAAAAAAAAAAAAAAAAAAACTGTAAACGTCATTGGCATTTAGAAAACGACGGTGAAGGAGAATCTAGTCATTAATAATAAGTAATAACTATTTTTTCGAAATGGACAAAGCCATTAAATTACCCACTTACGCTTATAAATTCATGTCTATTAAGGACAACGGCAACTGTAAAGTCGCAACAACAAGAAAATCAGTTCGAAATTAAGATTTAAATGATATTACGTTAGAACTACTTTTTGTCGATTTAAAGACAATTTCAATAAATAAAAAATGTAAGATGTCAAATATACTATTTTTCCAAGTCTGTTAAATAGCATCTTATGTTCACGACATTGATTTATAACTTCTATTTCTTCAACACAAAAAAAAAAAAAAAATTAAAATATTCTTTCCTCTTTTTTTCTCCTGGTTCGTTAAATGAAAATAATTTAAGCAGCAACTGATTTATAAGTTGTAAAACTATTAAAAATTATGCTAGAAGCTTAGATTACTTCTGTTTGTTTTAAACTATGGAAACAGGCAAATAAAATAACCTGGATTGGCTAACCTTATATAAAGTAATTTCTTAGATAAAATGGTTATTTCCATCAATGATTTTGTTTATTCACAAACAATTTTGTTTTTGCTGGAGACATCAAATAATTTAACAACGTTTTCTAGTGAAATGTACTAAAAAGAAGAAACGGAAAAAAAATACAGAAATTAGAACTTGTCCTGCTCATTTAGCCCGAAACTAAAGCTAAATTGTCCAAACATAAATAGCTTTTAAATTATCTGAAAACTGATGGACGTGTGTAGGATTGAAACTGAGGGTTACTCGGGTCTTCTATAGCTGCCCAAAAACTTATTCTTGGTGACTGATACACAGGGACTCCGGTTCCTAAATCCTGTGAAATGATCTGCTCTTTTAACCCTTAGATATATATCAGATATATCAGCATATATATACATATGTATATATACATATCATATATATACAGCATATATCAGAGTGGACTGCATTTTGTTTTTCAACTGGTAAGCTGCGTCATCAGACCCAGCTTACCAGTCAGGGGCTCTATTGGAATAGATTTTTTTTTTTATTGTTGACAGGGTGTCATAGGACAGGTTGGCCAAAATAAATCACAAACCTATAACCCTATATTTCATAATAAGAAAACTAAACAATAATACGTCTAGGTGCAGAATAGGGAGAGCAAAAGTAAACTTTAGTATTTATGTGGTAATAATTTAAACTAGCATTTAACTAGCATTAATTTAATTTAGTATTTAACTCGTATTTTAACATAATATGGGACCGATAGCAGTGAATTCTCATTGTAATTTTTACAGATGGGGTGTTCTGGAACTCAATTATCATTAATGAAATTCATTCGAAGACAACAGGAAAACGGGCAGCAAGAAGTATTACTATGAGTACAGACGGACTAAAATCTCAGGTCCTTGTATACATTATAAGCAATTTAGGGGCTAAAATTATTGGTATGTTCCATTATAGGCTGAAGGAAATAACAGCCAGTTAATGATCACTAGGCTAATGATAATTTCTGGAGCACACGCTAAACGTTGCTAAAATTGTTCTGCGGAATTGTGGCTGCAATCCTTACAGCAGGAATTTTGATTAGATATAGGCAGTTTCTAATCTAAAGATTAGAAAAAGGTATTTGCCACACAGTAGACGTTGAGGGATTGCAAACTCTTATGACATTAGGTTTGCATCCCATTGTAGTTCAAGGACTTACCCCGCCAGGGCGTACATTCTTCTCCAACCGCCTGTGTTTAGAAATAATTTGATAACAGTATTTTTTTTTCTTAATCATCAGCCCTGGAAGACTCAAAAATAAACAGCCATGGTTCATGGGCAAAATATGTTCTTAGATGACAGGTTAAAAGTTATATTTTAGGGATCTTTGAAATACGGAATTCGATTGCATGGTTTTTTTCAAGGTCGCACAAAACCATGCAAGGGGGATTTTGTCCTCTCTTCCGTTTCGAAAATCAAGCAAATTTCATTACACTTATACATACAAGCTTTTATTGGGCTTTTGATGCATTTGTGTCCAATTTTTGATGAGAAAATTTGAGAGCAGTGAATTTTGCACGTTAAGTAATATTTTCCCATTTTCAAGGAATAAAATTTGGAAAGATCTTGTGTATCAAGACTGCTTTGTTTCAGTAAGATTCGGGTCTAAAAAGACCACAGACATCATCCCCCCTACCCCTCTCTCTCTCTTCCACAGGAAGTAATCCACTGACTTCTGGCTTGTTGCACGCCTAGTTGGTGTGCAAAAGTCTAATACTTTATAGCTAGAAATATCAAATATCGAAATCAAGAAATCAGAAATTAACATCTACGACCATTATTCTCGGGAAAAGAACAAATCTCGTGTTTGTGCATGTCTTCGATATAAAACCGATTAAATTTTGCGGTATAGATTTCACCATAAACGTTCCACTTTTTATTGATGTTTTTTTTTCAATATTTCAAGACTAATCATCAAAGTGTTTCCTAGTCATAAAAGTGATGAAGGATTAACAAATTCGAAAATTTCACAATTGTTGTTTACGATGTGGCTAATTTTTAGATTCATTTTCGATTACCTCCAATATTTTCTTTAACTTTTGTTCCCTATTTTTTAGCTTTCCTATGCTCTTTTGTCACGCGTGAGAGAGGCATTTCGTTCTTTTTTCTTTAGTTTGTTCTATGTCATGACCGTTAATGAGTCAATTGATCTTGTTCCTGAATAAGAAAAAAAGTCATTTCATTTGGAGTAATTTCAATGGATTTGATAATTCAAAAAATCACATATGTAGTTATGATACGATACATTTGTAATGAGTATACGATACAAAGATTGCTGAAACAAGTAATATGTATCGCTTCATTAATATGCTTATCCTTTAGCACAAAGTTTGCTTAGACACCTCGTGTGCACATGTCGATGTGCACAGCACACGTTGCACAACGACGTGTGCGTTTGGTATATTTCGTGTGCGAAAAGTTGTTTGGTATATTCTAAATTGATTGTAAATTATTCACTTTACTGTCTCATTAATAATATTTACCATATATGTCGTTTGTCGTTTTTATGGGTTTCCTGCTTGCATTAAATAATTATTTTCACCTTTCACTTGCTCTATTTATTTTGACAAGAGTAATAAAATAAAAGGATTGGGAAGACCCATTCACAGTGAGATTTTACTAATGCCGAGATTAAGCTAGTGCTAGTTCGAGCCAATCAGATTGTTCAAGGGATTTTCAGATTGTAAGATCAGAAAGTTCTATGAAAAATTAATCAATCTATAATAACTTATTGTTACCGTCTATGATTACCCTCCAGATTACCGTCAAGCGGATATTAGAAAGATTAAAAGAAAACTAAAAGAGCATTGACAAAACTACACGCACTTACTGACAACAACTTTTAAGCACTCACTCAACATGGGTCAAATACCAAGAGATTGCGTAACTTACAACATCGGTACTTTATAGAAGAGACATCAACGGAAGAGGAAAATCGGTCTGCAAATCTACGTGGCAGTTAATTCATTTTTTGACAAATCTCCAAAACACCGCACCGTCAAGAAATGCAGCTGTTATTGGTCCAAATTGAGGAAATACTTGCAGAACCTGGATAGTAACGATGGGATTTGCTTTTTGTCAGAGCAGTAGGAAAGTATCCATAGAAGTGTCAAAAACAACACATGTGGTGCAAAAACACGTTATATAGTAACCGACCAAGGGTTTTTGTATCAAGTTGAGGATTCACCCTGGTGAGAAGCTCGTAGGATTTTTTTTTAATCTTTTCCTCTATGTCACGTGAATTTAATTGATGTTCCAAATCGAAGCCTAAATACCTAGGTGAACTGGAAGATGAGGACAAAGGTTTTGAAAGCAGAGGAAGATGAGGACAAAGGCTTTGCCTTTGCTTTCAAAGGCTTTGAAAGCAAAGGCATTAATTCGTTCAATCGGGATGTCTAGCAGACAAGTGCTGTACTTTTTCATGTTCTTAATTTTGTTTCCACATCTGAGGGTGAAATAACAGGGAAATCGAGAAAGTTTAAATAATAAGGAGTGTCAAACGACAGGGAATGGAGGCTTTATATTTTAGAGAAATCATGAGCCAATGATCTTGTTCAGATAATTGGCTGTATCTAAGGGTTTTTCTTGGAGATAGAAATCAATATTGTTTTGTGTCTTCCCATAGATATTTCTCTTATTATATTTTACCATTGTTTTGGCCTAATAGAAAACAAATGCTGGACTTTATGTTTGTAATATGAAGCAGCAGATTTACGTGCTTCTTTTTGTATATGTTCACGCAACGAGTTAGCTTCGGACATTTAACCATGTTTGAGAGGATTCAATACCTTAACAATCGTTTTGCGAGCCTCAATGTCGGCTAACCGTCTCAGAGACAAAGTATTTTCGTATCAAATTGAGGATTCACCCTTGCGAGAAGCCTGTGTGATTTTTTTTTTATCTTTTCCCCAATGTTTGTGTACCGAATTGATGTTCCAAATCGATGGCTTAAAGACCTAGGCGAACTGGAAGATGAGATTGCAGCTGGACCAACTTGGATTTTATCAGTGGACACGGTCAAGAAACTCAGTTTTGGAAGTGGCAACTGAGATACCTATGTTATTCCATCTTGATCAAACAACATTAACGGTGTTCTGGAGTGTATAAGATTATTAGCTAAAAGAAGAATTTTGCCGGTATATGACCAATGGCTATCATTAACATATGGCTCAGTTAAGGATGGTAGAATCTGTTGAGTAACTACTCTAATAGAATTATAAAGTATTGCCGGACTTAGAACAGAACCTCACTTTAACACCTTGGCACACATGAAATACGCCTACTAGCAGTACTTGGCAAACTTATTCGGATTGAGGTCTTTTGATACCACTTCCATAAGCAACAAATAGATTAAATCCACTTCTAAAGAGAGACAGAATTGCGTGGAAGGGAAAAATGGATTCAAAAACCTTTGAAATGTCTAAAGTACAAATGTAGAGGTTAATTTTTTACTTTTTATGTATTAGAGATTGGAAAAGGAGCAACAGTGATATTGAGGCTCCTCCTTTGCTTTCCAAGTAAAATAACCTCAATAAATTATTTATAATGCGGTGATGTTCCAATAACCCACTAAATCGTCTCTAGGGAGAGAAGACTCTTCTTTGGGTCTTGCCCATTAACGTCGCCTCTCAAGCGGCCACAGATCCCTGTGCTCAGAGCTTGAGTGGTGGGAGAAAATTTACCGGCCTCACCGAACGGTGATCTTATATACTTGACAAGCTGGCTCGGACTTTGAGCCGTATTCTCCAAATTGTCTTCTCTCGTAGAAGATACCGTACTAGCATAGGAACTACTTCCTATACCGAACCTATAATCTAGGCGAGAATGATAAAGTAAAGGCGCTTGGAAAAAGGTTAGAAATTCACTAATAGACTCGTGTAAATACAAAACAGAACTGGACATCCTGTGTTGCCAGATGGTTGCTGTGGGAAAACACTCCGTAGTTTCAAAAACAAGCCCCGCCCCTTATGGTATAGAAAAGTATAGTAAGGAGAAGGAAAACGGCGACGATTTTTCATAAGGCCTATGTTATACGGCAAATATGTGCCATTTGCATTGTAGCGAGTGTTGAAGGTCTTATGCTTATCATAAATTTCATAGAGCAGAAGTACTACGAAACAAAGGAGAAGTAACGCTACCTAAGCAAAATTATTAAAGCCTTTAACATTCAATAGATGGCAATCACGATTTTTTATTTGCCTGGAAAACGTCTCTAACGAGTTCTTCGAAAGAGTGCACCAGGAGTAAGAGTCGCAGGCAACTCTATCCAAACGAAATAAAGAGCGCGTTCCTGGTCCGACAAAAAGTTAATTTAATTATTAAAAATTAAACATTTTTTTCCGGGTGAGAGCAAATTAACAGCTGGAACAATCAAAATTGAATTCGTATTAAATTTTTCTGAATAATTACCTTTTACAACCTTTTATCTTTTTTTAGGTGCATTTAACAACCTTTTGTTAAATGTACTTAAAAAAGTACATTAACAGCTGTGTAGGTTAACATCATTTTGTTAAAGGTTGTTAACCTACGGTTAACAACCGTTTAGGTGCATCTAGTTCTGCTCAATCCTTATTAAATAGGAAAAACAACGGAGGCTGAAAGTAATAGTTAATAAATCGTTCTAGGATTGCAGTAAATTCGTATTAAATTCGAAGTAAATACGAATTAAATTGCAAATTTTACAAGGAACACACTCAAAGAATGTGAACGCTACTCGAGATGCTTCTTTTTATTATTTAAATTACTAAGTCATTTTAAGCCTACATTTTTCATATGGAGTTCACATAATCATGGAAGTCAAAACTTCAATTTCGCAAAGAGCACAAGTCGGCTCGACTTTTAGCAAATTATCAAAACTGTTTCTAACCAGTGATTTACAACTAAGCCCGTTTTCATGCATGCTTTGGTAGACACAGTCGTTTAGCTAGACACGAGCACATCCAGGCATGCCAAAGCGCAAGATTTTGGATGCTTTCTCTTGCCAGACAAAGCGCAAGGTTTTGCGTGCATGGCGAGTTTCTAGAGCTTAGAACTAGCCGTGCACGTAAGGGCATCATGTTTAGCTAAGCACCTGTGCATTTGTTGTATTTTATTTAGTTATTTTTGGGACCATATGTAAATTGCTGCATTATTTGGTAGTATCATCCATTATTTGGATATCATCTAGATCAATTGTATGGTCACCAGTTTTTCCGACTTCACAACCTTAATAAATATCGCTATTGAAAAGAGCATACGCTTTGTAAGCTCAAATGTCGAAAAGCAAGAGCCGCATGGTGACAACCACAGCCTGAAGACAAGTATTAAGCTTAACATGGGCAAGAGTATACAGTTGCGGAGCTTGGTCTTAATAATATTCATCACAGAAAAGGATCACTATCACATTACTAATTGGCGAACTCAACAGGGTCAATGCCCAACTGGCTAACTCACGAAAAGGCGGTGCCTCCACAGCCTCAAAGTAATGTAGTACAGCTATCCAGAACGGAGATGAGTCTTTGGGGATAGTTCCTCTATAGACAAATGACCAATTAACGTCCAACAGTTTCCTCCACTGATTCTCCAAGGTACTGAAATCAGGGGTAGCAACAATTCTCAATGGCAAGTCTCCTAATTGGGGTTGCAATTGAGACAAGCCAATCGCAGGGAATAAACATTTCAGTTTAAGGAGCGAATCCAGAGAAGGGGGCATTCGTTCAAGTACGGGTTTAGCCACAGTCTTCAGGAACGTCAAACAGTGTATTTTGATTTCGCTTTTCTGTCTGCCTGAAAGCTTAGATTTGGCCAGTTCAATCAGGAACTCATGTTCCTGATTAACTTGATCTGGCGGCAAATAACAGATTTCGCATGTTAACCGTCACAGACACTGCAGATGAAGGGAGTATCCTACGCAGGAGACTTAGTATCAAACCCTGCAGCTCTTCAAAAAGAAGAAATTGGTCAGCGTGTGTGAGCTGAAACAGCGAGTTGACCATTTGAAATTCGGCCAACAATGGCCTCAGGAAAACAATCACAATTTAAACAATTCACAGTACATCAAACTCTTTAAACACAGGGCCATGCGGAAATAAATTCTTTAAACGGAAAGCGATGCGGAATAGCGTTCCATGCGTTAAAGGATGTCTCTTTTTTCGTTTTGGTGTATAGCCACAGGTGAACCACGGTGATTTTGGAATATTATTGTGGCTCCCAAATTTCAGTCACTTAAGCCCAAAATAAGTCCATTTAAATAGAAAGCCCACTCAAAAAATTAAAGCTGTCCCTGACGGCTAAAACAACCCCACGGGGCGGGAAACAAGCCAGTCTGGCAACTCTGTGAACATCCAAAAAATGAAAGACACAATATACACTCCCTCTGGAGGCGGGTTCTGTTCGAGGTCTTGGCCAATGGCCAAACTTCAGCCAAGGTCTTTACTTGCGTATGTCACATTTCCAGATATAGCTAAAGAATCAATGAATCTTGATTTCGAGCTGAGCCTTGTCTTGCAACAAGGCTTTGTAACCATCTGATTTGCCTGGATGAGTCACTATCTAGTAAGAATTTACAGACGCTAGCTAATTGACAAATTCTTCAGAGACATCTCGAAAATCTCAGCCAACACGAAAAATATTAAAGAAAGCTAATAGAATGGACAAAAAGGATATTTAAGTAATAGCTAGGGCCAAGGGGGATGTAATAAATATAAAGAGAGAATGATACGAAAAGGAAGTTTATCTGATAATTGGGGCCAAAGGTCTAATATTTTGCTTTTCAAAAATCGTTAGAAATGTTATAGGGGCATTTTTTAGCGCCAAATACTTCACTCTGTATTAGTAAAATATCGTTGTGAATGGGCCTTAAATGAAACGATCACCTGAAACTTAGTTGCAAAAACCATTTTTAGGGCCCATTCTTCGCTTAACATTGTCCTAAGGTTTCAGACTGCAATTTTAATCTTTACTATAAAGATTGTTTCATATAACATTTCTATTTAGGTCAAGAGGAGAAGAGCAAAAGGGACAGAAGCTTAAGTAAGACAGATGATTCATAAACTGAAAGAAGCCCTAAATAAATACGACATGCATTTTTTGACATTTTTTGGGGGGGATGTATAGAAATTTTGAGAGAAATTGAAAGTTCCTCTATATTCCACTGTTTGGGTTATAAGTCTCTTAATTAATATTGTAATTTTGAAAGTATATATTAAGTATCTCAAGTGCTTCAGTGATAAGACGTCATGTTCACAAGAGTCAAGAAAAAGATTGGAGGAAGAACTGACAAGAGTTTGGGATTGAAGTAAAAGGCTGGAAGGTGGAAAAAGCAATTTAGAATTCAAATCAGTGAAACATTTTGAGCGCTCGGAAGATTTTCTAGTGGAGCTTTAGCCGACTTTGCAGTTGCACCGTCTGCTAGACCCTTAAAATACGTTTATTCGGTGATCTTATAACGTCTAAAAATGACATATACATCTTTTATCTTAGGCTTCCATGGCTGTGTCCAAGGATAAGGAACAATGCGATCCGATCTGTGTTAATGCCATAGAAAAAGCTAATTAGTAACAACGGATGCAGAATCATTTTTCTAGGGTGTGCCAAATTCATGGAAAATGTGAAGTGGGGGGGGGGGGGTAATTAATTCAAAATATCTAAAATTCAATTCATTTAAACGTAAAGTCCTTCCATCGAGATTTTGGGTGTCTGTCTAACCGTTTCTGTTGAAATTTAGCGTCTCCTCTGAAATTACCCGTCTTTTTCATCATTAGATGCCTTGTGCCAAACAGTGAGATTTGAAGCCAGTATACGTTCATTTAGTTTGTGATTAGTTTGTGATTCTTTGAAGAGTTTTTGTTTCAGTTTTGTTTCCATGTTTTTATTCTTATTTTGCAATTTGTTTTCCCCAAAAAGGTTAGAACATGCAATGTATCGTGCTATGCACGATGGTACTTTCAAGAGAAAGATATACGTAGGATGTAGTTTGTAGCTGATTATTCGGAAACTTTAACTATATTTTTGTTTTTGTTCCGTAATTTGTTTTCCCTAAAAGGTGAGAACCTGCATTTTATTTATCATGCTATGTAACATAGTACTGTCAAGGGAAAACTTTACAATTCAGTGATTTATAAGTGATTATATTTTTCAAAAGTTATAAATGAATAATAAACGATTATCAACGAAAAATGTTATATTGCTGTTACTCATTACGTATACAGGATGGAACATTAGGGCCTTCTCACCCTCAGATTTAAAATATCAAAAATTTTTGAATTCATCACATGAAAAGTTGGCGTCTTTCAGGGGATTTTAACTGAATCACCGTGCTTCCCACAACCATAGTCCTACGTACGAGTATATGCATAATGCTAGTTTGAAACTACTTCTACAAACTGTCAGCTCGGAAACAATTGCGTGTTATTGTACAATGGTACCTAAGCTATCGTAATACGGGAGTTTTACACATTACAGAGTAAGTGAGGTCCATTAAAATTTTGAAGAATCTTATGAGTAGGATTTGTAAGTCTACTCTGTGTTGTCTCGCAGTTTGGGGGGGGGGCGAATGAAAGCTTTCAGTAAAAATTTTATTAGGGTGAAGGGGCTTTGCATATTGTGTTGGTGGGCAAGAATATTTTCTCCTTTCTGATTATCTGAGTAGAATCGGAGCAGTGCAATTTTAAACTTAAAATCAGTATTAATAACTTCAAATAAAATTTATTCGAAATTGAAATATCTAGCGTTTGTTTTTTAGGGTCTAGGGCGATTAGAGGGTGAAACCCCTGCCCAGCTCCTTTTTTACCATGAAAAACCTAATAACTCCAATGATATCACAACAAATTCTGAGATAAATATTTTTCTCAAAATAGTCAAAAAGTCCAATAAATATGACTTCTGCAATCCAAGTAAATGTGCCTACTCTTTTCTGTATTGGCTCGAAAATTATATATTTAAGTCTTTTGGCCAAGGCACCTATTCATAAAAATGCAAAATTGAGAAAATAAATTTGTTGGCCCTAGAAAGGGCATAGCTCTCTTTTGAACAGATTAAAACTTGCATTTACAGTCCTTGGGCCAAAGAGTCCA
Organism: Artemia sp. Qi Xiang Cuo; assembly: GCF_049724085.1. Taxonomy (NCBI): domain Eukaryota; kingdom Metazoa; phylum Arthropoda; class Branchiopoda; order Anostraca; family Artemiidae; genus Artemia; species Artemia sp. Qi Xiang Cuo. Next base: position 77,556,297 of record NC_142800.1, read on the forward strand.
AACTTTTTACTTATGAAAAAAATTAGAGCATCCAGGCCCCCTGAATTGGGCCAAAAAACTAGATTTTCTGTTGAAATTGAAAAGCATAGGTAATTTCTCAAGCTAAGAGGACTTAGCTTAATACACCAAAGAAAGGGAAGAAAAAATATATTTGCCCAAAATGAGGCCCCAAAAAGGGTATACAATTTTTTTTAACAAAGGATTTGAAAACTACGCACGCAAACCCCTGGGGTCCCCTAATATGCAAAAATGTTTAGGAAGGGGGGAACTGACCCTCCAAAAAGGGAGCCTTAAGAAGGGCTGATGTTTTTCTCCATCAGCTTGAAGCTAGTATCTGAAGCCCTTGGGCCAAAGGAAACCAAATACCAACCGAAGAAGTAAAATGAAACGTATAATTTTGCTTCACCTGAAAGCAGTTTCCAAAAAACTAAGAACTTTTTCTCTAAAGATTTAAAAGTTGCAGCTGTTTGTCATTGGGACAATGGGACCCCAATCATAGGCAGCGCACTAGCGCTGCCTAAGTAAAGAACGATGTGGGCACAATGTGTTTTTGGCTTTTTTCTCCATACCCGGCACTTCGTATCGAAGAAGTCGTCGTAAAAACTTCGAAAAGGGCTCATTCGATTGGAAATTGGAGTGGCTAGTGCCCTTTTTAATAGTCGAAAGTTTTTGGATGGCAACTAGCCCCCCCGCCCCCACACCCATCAGTTCCCAAAACACATCCAATCAAAATCTTGAGATAGCCATTTTGTTCAGCATAGTTGATTTCCAGATAAAAATATGTTTTTCAGGAGGACACTCCCCCACAACCCTCAGGGCAAGGGTTTTAAGTTATGCCCTGGGAGCATATAAGGTTTTTTATAGAAGGCGTTGTCATAGAAACTTCAGAACAGGCTCATTCGATTGTAAATTCAAAAGGCTAGTACCCTTTTTAATAGTCGAAAGTGATTGGAGGGCAAATAGCCCCCCCCCCGACGCCCATCATTCCCCCAAACACATTCAATCAAAATCTTGAGATAGCCATTTTGTTCAGTGTAGTTTATTTCCAGATAGAAAATAAATTTTTGAGGAGGACACAACCCTCAGGGCAAGGATTTTAAGTTATGCCCTGCTGGCATATAAGGTTTTTATAGAAGGCGTTGTCGTAGAAACTTCAAAACAGGCTCATTCGGTTGGAAATTCAAAGGGCTAGTACTCTTTTCATTAGGTGAAAGTGATTGGTGGGCAACTAGCGCCCCCCCCCCCCCAACGTCCTTCGTTCCCCCGAACACATCCAATCAAAATTGAGATAGCCATTTTGTTCAGCGTAGTTGATTTTCAGATAGAAAATATGTTTTTTAGGAGGACACTCCCCCACAACCCTCAGGGCAAGGGTTTTAAATTATGCCCTGGGGGCACATTTATAGAAGGCGTTGTCGTAAAAACTTCAAAACAGGCTCATTCGATTAGAAATTCAAAGAGCTAGTACCCTTTTTAATAGTCGAAAGTAATTGGAGGGCAAATAGCCCCCCCCCCCACACCCATCGTTCCCCCAAACACATTCAATCACAATTTTGAGATAGCCATTTTGTTCAGCGTAGTTGATTTCCAGATAGAAAATAAGTTTTTGAGGAGGAAACAACCCTCAGGGCAAGGGTTTTAAGTTATGTCCTGGGGCATATAAGGTTTTTATAGAAGGCGTTGTCGTAGAAATAAAAAAAAATGATGTAAAGAACAAAGTGGGCACAATGTGTTATTTTTGGTTCTCCATACCCGGGCATTTCGTATCGAAGGAGTTATCGTAGAACCTTCGAAAGGGGCTCATTCGATCAGAAATTGGAGTGGCTAGTGCCCTTTTTAATAGTCGAAAGTGATTGGAGGGCGACTAACCACCCCACGCCCATCATTCCCCCAAACATATCCAGTCAAAATTTTGAGATAGCCATTTTATTCAGCGTAGTTGCTTTGCAGATAGAAAATATGTTTTTGAGGAGGACACTCCCCCACAACCCTCAGGGCAAGGGTTTTAAGTTATGCCCTGGGGGCATATAAGGCGTTGTCGTAGAAACTTCAAAACAAGCTCATTCGATTTGAAATTCAAAGGGTAGTACCCTTTTTAATGGTCGAAAGTGATTGAAGGGCAACTAGCCCCCCTCCCCCACACCCATCATTCCCGCAAATACATCCAATCAAAATTTTTTTTCAGCGTAGTTGATTTTCAGATAGAAAATATGTTTTTGGGGAGGACACTCCCCCACAACCCTCAGGGCAAGGGTTTTAAGTTATGCCCTGGGGGCATATAAGGTTTTTATAGAAGGCGTTGTTGTAGTAAACTTCAAAACAGGCTCATTCGCTTGGAAATTCAAAGGGCTAGTACCCTTTCTTAAAGTCTAAAGTGATTGGAGGGCAACTAGCCCCCCCCACGCCCTTCATTCTCTCAAACACATCCAATACAAATTTTGAGATAGCCATTTTGTTCAGAGTAGTTGATTTCCACATAGAAAATAAGTTTCTGAGGAGGACACTCCCCCACAACCCTCAGGGCAAGGGTTTTAAGTTATAACCTGGTGGCATATAAGGTTTTTATAGAAGGCGTTGTCGTAGAAACTTCAAAACTGGCTCATTCGGTTGGAAATTCAAAGGGCTAGTGCCCTTTTTAATACTCGAAAGTGATTGGAGGGCAACTAGCGCCCCCCCCCCCACGCCCATCATTCCCCCGAACACATCCAATCAAAATTTTGAGATAGCCATTTTGTTCAGCGTAGTTGATTTTCAGATATAAAATATGTTTTTTAGGCAGGCGCTCCCCCACAACCCTCAGGGCAAGGGTTTTAAGTTATGCCCTGGGGGCATATAAGGTTTTTATAGAAGGCGTTGTCGTAGAAACTTCAAAACAGGCTCATTCGATTGGAAATTCAAAGGGCTAGTACCCTTTTTAATAGTCGAAAGTGATTGGAGGGCAACTAGCCCCCCCCCCCCGACGCCCATCATTCCCCCATCATTCCAACGCCCAACACATCCAATCAAAATTTTGAGATAGCCATTTTGTTCAGCGTAGTTGTTTTCCAGATACAAAATATGTTTTAAAGGAGGACACTCCCCCACAACCCTCAGGGCAAGGGTTTTAAGTTATAACCTGGTGGCATATAAGGTTTTTATAGAAGGCGTTGTCGTAGAAACTTCAAAACGGGCTCATTCGATTAGAAATTCAAAGAGCTAGTACCCTTTTTAATAGTCGAAAGTGATTGGAGGGCTACTAGCCCCCCCCCCCCCCACGCCCATCATTCTCCCAAACACATCCAATCAAAATTTTGAGATAGCCATTTTGTTCAGCGTAATTGATTTCCAGATAGAAAATATGTTTTAGAGGAGGACACTCCCCCACAACCCTCAGGGCAAGGATTATAAGTTATGCCCTGGGGGCATATAAGGCGTTGTCGTAGAAACTTCAAATTAAGCTCATTCGATTTGAAATTAAAGGGCTAGTGCCCTTTTTAATGGTCTAAAGTGATTGGTGGGCAACTAGCCCCCCCCCCCACACACACACCGATCATTCCCCCAAACACATCCAATCAAAATTTTGAGATAGCCATTTTGTTCAGCGTAGTTGTTTTCCAGATAGAAAATATGATTTCGAAGAGGACACTCCCTCACAACCCTCAGGGCAAGGATTATAAGTTATGCCTTGGGCGCACATAAGGTTTTTATAGAAGGCGTCGTCGTAGAAACTTCGAAAAGGGCTCATTCGATTGGAAATTGGAGTGGCTAGTGCCCTTTTTAATAGTAAAAAATGATTGGGGGGAAACTAGCCCCCCCCCCTCACCCCCATAATTCCCCCAAACACATCCAATCAAAATTTGGAGATATCCATTTTGTTCAGCGTAGTTGTTTTCCAGATAGTAAATATGTTTTTGAGGAGGATACTCCCTCACAACCCTCAGGGCAAGGGTTTTATGTTATGCCCTGGGGTACTATAAGGTTTTTATAGAAGGCGTTGTCGTAGAAACTTCAAAACTGGCTCATTCGATTGGAAATTCAAAGGATTAGTTCCCTTTTTACTATTCGAAAGTGATTGGAGGGCAACTAGCCCCCCCCACGCCCATCATTCCCCCAAACACATCCAATCAAAATTTTAAATAGCCATTTTGTTCAGCGTAGTTGATGTCCAGATAGAAAATATATTTTTGAGGAGGACACTCCCCCACAACCCTCAGGGCAAGGGTTTTGAGTTATGCCCTTAGGTTATATAAGGTTTTTAAAGATGTAGTTGTTGTAGAAAACTTCAAAAAAAGCTCATTCGAATGGAAATTCAAAGGGCTAGTCCCCTTTTTAATAGTCGAAAGTGATTGGAGGGCAACTTGCCCCCCCCCCCCACCCACACCCGTCATTCCCCCAAACACATCCAATACAAATTTTGAGATAGCCATTTTGTTCAGCGTAGTTCATTTCCAGATACAAAATACGTTTTGGAGGAGGACACTCGCCCACAACCCTCAGGGCAAGGGTTTTAAGTTATTCCCTTGGGGAATATAAGGTTTTTATAGAAGGCGTTGTCGTAGAAACTTCAAAACAGGCTCATTCGATTGGAAATTCAAAGGGCTAGTACCCTTTTTAATAGTCGAAAGTGATTGGAGGGCAACTAGTCTCCCCCACGCCCATCATTCTCCCAAACACATCCAATCAAAATTTTGAGATAGCCATTTTGTTCAGCGTAGTTGATATCCAGATAGAAAATATGTTTTTGAGGAGGACACTCCCCCACACGGCTCAGGGAAAGGATTTTAAGTTATGCCCTGGGGGCATATAAGGTTTTTATAGAAGGAGTTGTCGTAGAAACTTCAAAACAGGCTCATTCGATCGGAAATTCAAAGGACCAATACCCTTTTTAATAGTCGAAAGTGATTGGAGAGCAACTAGCCCCCCCCCCCCAACGCCCATCATTCCCCCAAACACTTTCAATCAAAATTTTGAAATAGCCATTTTGTTCAGCGTAGTTGATTGCAGATAAGAAATATGTTTTTGAGGAGGACACTCCCCCACAACCATCAGGACAAGGGTTTTAAGTGATGACCTGGGGGCATATAAGGTTTTTATAGAAGCCGTTGTCGTAGAAACTTCAAAAGTGATTGGAGGGCAACTACAACCCCCCCCCCCCACACCCATCTTTCCCCCAAACACATCCAATAAAAATTTTGAGATAGCCATTTTGTTCAGCGTAATCCATTTCCAGATAGAAAATATGTTTTTGAGGTGGACACTCCCCCACAACCATCAGGGCACGGGTTGTAAGTTATGCCCTGGGTGCATATACGGTTTTAATAGAAGGCGTTATCATAAAAACTTCAAAACAGTCTAATTTGATTGGAAATTCAAAGGGCTAGTGCCCTTTTTAATAGTCGAAAGTGATTGGAGGGCAACTACCCCCCCCCACGCCCATCATTCCCCCAAACACATCCAATCAAAATTATGAGATAGCCATTTTGTTCAGCGTAGTTGATTTCCTTATAGAAAATATGTTTTTGAGGAGGACACTCCCCCACAACCCTCAGGGCAAGGGTTTTAAGATATTCCCTAGGGGCATATAAGGTTCTTATAGATGTAGTTGCCGTATAAACTTCAAAGCAGGCTAAGTAGATTGAAGATTCAAAGGGCAAGCACCATTTTTAATGGTCAAAAGTGATTGGAGGGCAACTAGCCCCCCTCCACGCCCATCATTCCCCCAAACGCATCCAATCAAAACTTTGAGATAGCCATTTTGTTCAGTTTACTTGATTCCCAGATAGAAAATCTGTTTTTGAAGAGGACACTCCCCTACAACCATCAGGGCAAGGGTTTTCAGTTATGCCCTGGGGTCATATAAGGTTTTTATAGAAGGCGTTGTCGTACAAACTTCAAAACAGGCTCATTCGATTGGAAATTCAAAGGAGTAGTACCCTTTTTTAAAGTCTAAAGTGATTGGAGGGCAACTAGCCACCCACGCCCTTCATTCCCCCTAACACATCCAATCAAAATTTTGAGATAGTCATTTTGTTCAGCGTAGTTGATTTCCAGATAGAAAATGTGTTTTTGAGGAGGACACTCCCCCACATCCCTCAGGGCAAGGGTTTTGAGTTATGCCCTGGTGGTAAATAAGGTTTTTAAAGAAGGCGTTGTCCTAGAAACTTCAATAAAAGCTCATTCGACTGGAAATTCAAAGGGCTAGTGCCCTTTTTAATAGTCAAAAGTGATTGGAGGACAACTAGCCCCCCCTCCCCAGACCCATCATTCTCCCAAACACATCCAAAAAAAATTTTGAGATAGCCATTTTGTTCAGCGTAATCCATTTCCAGATAGAAAATATGTTTTTGAGGAGGACACTCCCCCAAAACCATCAGGGCAAGGGTTTTAAGTTATGCCCTGGGGGCATATAAGGTTTTTATATAAGGCGTTGTCGTAGAAATTTCAAAACAGGCTCATTCGATTGGAAATTCAAAAGGCTAGTACGATTTTTAATAGTCGAAAGTGATTGTAGGGCAACTAGCCCCCCCCCCACCCCCAACATTTCCTCAAATAAAAACCAACAAAATTTTAAGATATCCCTTTTGTTCAGCATAGTTGATTTACAGATAGAAAATATGTTTTTTTGGAGGACACTCCCCCACAACCCTCAAGGCAAGGGTTTTAAGTTATGCCCTGGGGTCATATAAGGTTTTTATAGTAGGCGTTGTCGTATAAACTTCAAAACATGCTCATTAGATTGGAAATTCAAAGGGCTAGTGCCATTTTTAATAGTCGAAAGTGGTTGGAGGGCAACTAGCCCCCCCCCCTCCCACGCCCATCAGTCCCCCAAACACGTACAATAAAAACTTTGTGGTAGTCATAGTGTTCAGCGTATTGGATTTTCAGATAGAATAGATTTTCGAGGAGGAAACTCCTTGAACACAAACGGGGCAAGATTTTTATACTACGCCCTGGGGGTCTACAAGGTTCTTATAGAAGGTGTTATCGTAGAAACTTTAAAAAAGGCTCATCCAGTTTGAAATTCAAAGGGCCAGTACCCTTTTTTAAAGTCTAAAGTGGTTGGAGGGCAACTAGTGGCCTCTATATAACTATATAAGGTTTTTAAAGAAGGTGTTGTCGTAGAAACTTCAATAAAAGCTCATTCGACTGGAAATTCCAAGGGGTAGTGCCCTTTTTCATATTCGAAAGTGATTGGAGGGTAACTAGCCCCTCCCCCCCCCCACACCCATCATTCCCCCAAACACATCCAATAAAAATTTTGAGATTGCCATTTTGAGGGGCATATAAGGTTTTTATAGAATGCGTTGTCGTAGAAACTTCAAAATAGGCTCATTCAATTTGAAATTCAAAGGGCTAGTACGCTTTTTAATAGTCAAAAATGATTGGAGGGCAACTAGCCCCCCCCCCCCGCTCATAATTCCCCCAAATACATCCAATCAAAATTTTGAGATAGCCATTATGTTCAGCGTAGTTGATTTCCAGATAGAAAATATATTTTTGAGGAGGACGCTCCCCCACAACCCTCAGGGCAAGTATTTTAAGTTATGCCCTGGGGGCATATAAGGTTTTTATAGAAGGCGTTGTCGTAGAAACTTCAAAACAGGCTCATTAAATTCGAATTTCAAAGGACTAGTACCGTTTTTAATAGTCGAAAGGGACTGGAGGGCAACTAGCCCCCCTCCCCCCCCCCCTCATTCCCCCAAACAAATCCAATCAAAATTTTGAAATAGCCATTTTGTTCAGCGGAGTTGATTTCCAGATAGAAAATATGTTTTTGAAGAGGACACTCCCCCACAACCATCAGGGCAAGGGTTTTAAGTTATGCCCTGGGGATATATAAGATTTATATAGAAGGCCTTGTCGTGGAAACTTCAAAACCGGCTCATTCGATTGGAAATTCAAAAGGCTAGTGCCTTTTTTAATAGTCGAAAGTCATTCGAGGGTAACTAGCCCCCCCCCCTCCCACGCATCATTCCCCAAACTACCTCCAATCAAAATTTTTAGAGAGCCATTTTGTTCAGTGGAGTTGATTTCAAAATAAAAAATATGCTTTTGAGGAGGACACTCCCCCACAACCATCAGGGCAAGGATTTTAAGTTATGCCCTGGGGGCATATACGGTTTTTATAGAAGGTGTTGTCGTAGAAACTTCCAAACAGGCTCATTCGATTGGAAATTCAAAGGGCTAGTACCCTTTTTAATAGTCGAAAGTGATTGGAGGGCAATTAGCCCCCCCTCCACGCCCTTCATTCCCCCAAGCACATCCAATCAAAATTTTGAGATAGCCATTTTGTTCAGCGTAGTTGATTTACAGATAGAAAATATGTTGTTGAAGAGGACACTCCCCCACAACCATCAGGGCAAGGGTTTTAAGTTATAACTTGGGGGCATATAAGATTTTTATAGAAGGCGTTGTCGTAGAATCTTCAAAACAGGCTCATTCGATTGGAAATTCAAAGGGCTGGTACCCTTTTAAATGGTCGAAAGTGATTGGAGGGCAACTAGCCACCCCACGCCGTATTCAAAATCTCAAGTTGTTTATTTGAGGAGGACACTCCCCCACATCCCTCAGGGCAAGGCTTTTAAGTTATGCGCTGGGGGTATATAAGGTTTTTAAAGGAGACGTTGTCGTAGAAACTTCGAAACAGGCTCATTCGATTTGAAATTCTAAGGGCTAGTACGCTTTTTAATAGTCGAAAGTGATTGGAGGGGAACTAGCCCCCCCCCCAGCCCATCTTTCCCCGAATCATATCCAATCAAAATTTTGAGATAGCCATTTTGTTCAACGTAGTTGATTTGCAGATAGAAAATATGTTTTTGAGGAGGACTCTCCCTCAAAGCCCTCAGGGCAAGGATTTTAAGTTATGCCCTGGGGGCAGAAACTTCAAAGCAGGCTTATTTGATTGGAAATTTCAAGGGCTAGTACTCTTTTTCATAGTCTAAATTGATTGGAGGGCAACTATTCCCCCCAAGACCATCATTCCCCCAAATACATCCAATTAAAATTTTGAGATAGCCATTTTGTTCAGCATAGTTGATTTCCAGATAGAAAATATGTTTTTGAGGAGGACACTCCCCCACAACCATCAGGGCAAGGGTTTTAAGTTATGCCCTGGGGCATATAAGGTTTTTACAGAAGGCGTTGTTGTAGAAACTTCAAAACAGGCTCATTTAATTGGAAGTTCAAAGGGCTAGTACCCTTTTTAATAGTCGAAAGTGATTGGTGGGCAACTAGCCCCCCCCCACCTACTTTTCCCCCAAACACATCCAATGAAAATTTTGAGATGGCCATTTTTTTCAGTGTAGATAGATAGATATTTATTTCGAGAAATTACTATCACAAGCCCTGAAGGGCCGAATTCGAATTTCGAAGTCCATAAAAAAAGCAAGAAAATCATAACAAAAGCACAACAACTTAAAGATTGGCAACCAATGCAAAAAAATAAAAATAAATAAATAATCAAATATCGGAATGCTGTATGATTCCTTTGTCACTTATATTAAAAACTGCAAAATGGCAACTAGTTAATAAGATAAAAACTGATAAAACTGAAAAAAATAAAGGGGATAGGGAACAAAAAAAAAGAGTATAAAGAAAACCGAGCTTTTTCTTTTATTATATAAGAGAAAAGACAAAATTTATGTACAAATTAACCACTATTTATTAAATCAGTAAAAAAAGGGATAAAAGATTTGTTATACCGCAAGGTAGTACAAAGGATGGGAGATAAGGTGGGGATAGGCTGGGACACAGTTCGTGGAAGACGATTTCTATCAAGTACATGGTATTCAGCGAAAAGGTTCGCAGTAAGGGGGTTCAAAAGTGCCAACTTAGCAAAACGGAGGCACAAATTATTTCTTCGTCTCTCGAGGGTCTCTAGGTTTGAAATATTTAACAAATGCAAATGCGGTACTTGCCCTCTTTAAAAATAATTCTTCGAGCTCTCTTTTGGACATTTTCAATCTTTTGTGTTGCTTCATTTGAGAGGTCAGTGTGCCACACAGGACAAGCATACTCTAATATGGGACGCACAAAAGAAATGTATACCTGTAATAAATGTGGTTGGGGAAAACTAAATTTGTTTAAAAGTTTAAGGAGGGAAAGCGAGGATTTTGCTTGTTGTAGGATATTATTTATATGGGCATCCCATTTCAAATTGGAATAAATTGTAACGCCAAGGAGTTTAAGGGATGTGACAGAGGTTTCAGGAGGAATATGAGCAAGAAACAGGGGAGGGGATTTCAGAAAACTTACTGAGACTATCGTAGATTTAGAAGGGTTAACTGTCATGTCAAGGGAAGATGCTTCACAGGCAATATTTTGGAGTATGCCCATTGGGTTGCTAAAGATGTTTTTATGACATATCTCAAAAACTGTCAAGTTATTAACAAATTTCCACCTATTGTCATAAAGGGTTGAAAGGCTTTTAATCATAAGAGAAAAAAGGAGAGGGCCTAGAATATTCCCCTGAGGAATGCCATTAAATATGGGGAGATGATCTGAGAAACAATTTAGATATTTAACTTTTTGAGATCTATTAGAAAGAAAAGAGGCAACGAGCTTAACAAGGAAAGTTTCAATCTGGAATTCATTTATAAGTTTATATATGAGCAAATTGTGGTTAACCAAATCGAAAGCTTTCTGAAGATCAATAGAAATCAGATTAAGCCAAGCATTAGGTTTTTCAAGTTATTTAACCATGGTATCAACAAGATGGATCAGGCAATGAGAGGTTGATATGGATTTGAGATTACCAATCTGTCTAAGATCAATGAGGGGGAGGACTTTCATCTTAAGCAGGCTGCGAGAAAACTTTCATACAATTTTGAAAAAATCGAGGTGAGGTTAATAGGACGAATGCGATCAAAGCCAGGCTTCCCATTTTTCTTTTTGATTGGGTTAATACATCCTTGCTACCAAAATTTAGGGAATTGTCCAGATTCAGCAATTTTGTTAAACAGGGTGGATAGGGGTTTTGAGAGGTATTCAATGACAGACTCCATCTGAGGAACATGAAAATGAAAACGACAAATGCTTGATCATTTTAGTGTTTCAATTTTTTTTTTACAACATCAAGTGGAGAATTATGTGGGAGTGAAAAAGGATCAGGAACATCTGGAAATGCGTAAGGTAGTGGTGGGAGACTCTAGACAATAGAAGCCAGAAACTCATTGAGGTCATTAGCTGTGGTCTTTGGAGGTTCATTTATATTAAAATTTAGTTGTTCTTGAGTCTTGCCGGTAAGTTTTTTAATTTCAGAGTACCAGTTCTTTGGTTTATCACTGCGCAAGTCTTTAATTTTATTTTTATAATAGTCTCGGGCAGCTTTTCTAATTTGACTTTTTAATTCCTTTCTTAACTTATGTGCTTCAGCTAAATTACCCCTCTTAAATAAGCTTATTTTCGTGCCGATTAACATTTTTATGGGGTTTTTTATGCATGGTTTATCACTGGAGCATTTTCTGATTTTTTTTTCTGGGAAACATAATGAGCAGGAATCAGTTAGTTTTTTGTAAAAATCAACATTTTATAACCAAGATTATTAGAATTATAAAGGTCTGACCAACTTTCACTGGTCAGCCATGATCCAAAAGAAAAAAGGCCTGTGTCACTGAGGGGACGGCAAACCCCAATGGAGGTAGTAAAGAAACGTTCAATGGCTTAAGAGGGAGAAAAAAGAAAACAACAGTGACAACTGTCTTCCAGTGATGGCAGTGCTAGCAGGAAGTTGTAATAATCACTCATGTTTGAACAAATAACATCGAGAGAGTTGTTACCTTTTGCTGTAGATATTTTAACCAGTTGTTTAATATTAAGAGAGGTGCAGATAGAGTCTATCCTCAGGTCATTCGCATCGCCAAGTACGCAAATACCAGCGTTCGGATACTTTGATAACACAAAGTCAGCACTTATAAGAAATTGTTGTATAAATTTGCGTTTCTGGTCAATACTTTGGTTAGGGGAATGATAAAGGACGGCGGTTACAATTAAATTGAAAGGGCGGGGAAGTACTTTCGGTCTAATGCTCAGCCATAGAATTTCATCATAATCTGATAAGTTGGGGGTGGGGATGAGTTTAGGCTGGAGGTTATCTCGGACAAAAAATAATATACCACTCCCTTTTTTCCCGAGAGGGTGATCGGGAGGGCGAAGTTTTGTAAACTGAGTATAATTGCTGATTTTTAGTAAATCTGGGTTCTGGGACTGAACCTCTGTCACAGCAGTAATTAATTTTATGAATTTCAGAGATACCCTCAAGTTCGGTAATTTTGTCAAAATTCAGGCTCTCAGCATTGCTAAGTAGGAAATTTGGAAATTTAAACCGATTTGGGTATTGGGATTTTTTTTTCAATTCGGGATGGTTATTTGGGGTTGAAGTTTATGAAAAGTATGATGTGGGTAAGGGTGTGGTGTTGAGGCATTATTAAAAGGTGGGACTGGACCAGGCTTGAGAGGAAAGGAGGACAGCAGACAAATTATGGGAATATTATTAAGTTGGGATGGAACTACGCTGGAATTCGTCTTACTATTTGAAGTTTTAGAAACTCTGCATGGATGTGTTACCTGTGGATCGTTCTGCCTGCTTACTCTTAAATCAGAGTCATACTGGTAGGGTAGCCAGGGGGGATAAAGTTCAAGGGAAGGGAGAAAGGTTTCCTGGTGATCTGGGAATAAGTCAAGTAGGGAGTGTTCTTTAAGTGGGGGGTCGGGGGCAAGATGATGCTGAGGGAGGGAAGTACGGTGGGGGGTGTCTGAGAGGGGAGGGGTTGGGTTTGTTTCGGCAAATAACGGGTGGATTCCAGAACCGGTCGGTAACTTCTTGGACGCACGGAGAATAAAGGAGTCGAAAGGAAGTGGATTTTTGGGAGGAATATGAGTGAGGGGGCTTTGGGGATGGTCCGAATTGAGTGAAGTGATTGTGGGGGTTGGACTGACTAGGCACGCGTAAGTACTTGGTGCGGAGGATTGTTTCGAGGGATGGATTCCTGTGGTATCCTGCTCTGTATCGGGTATGCAGGGGGATAAGACTGAAAGTCGGATGGAACACGAACAAGGGGAGGGGGGTCGTGAATAATTTCGGAGTCGCTCTAAAAAACGTTGGGTTTTAAACCTGCGCTCCAATCCTGAAGATGCATGAGCAAAAGCACACGACAAGATAAAACAGAAAAAAGATCAACATGGTCAAAAATACACTTATAAGACACACAAAATCCAGAAATAAACTGACGACAAATATGTAGAAACTTGCATTGTTTGCGAAACTTGCAGAAAGCACTATCAAAATGCTTGCAGATCACATTTCACTTTTATCCTTCACTTTCGTAATTTTTTCAAAAATAATAAAAATTTGATTGTCGGGTAATGATTTCTCGGTGACCTTTTTTGGTTAATTAAGTATAAACTGATATTTTACGTGAAAAATCGAAGGTTACTGGACTGTTTACAAATTTAAAGGCGTCATCTGTAGTCATGCTGTAGGTACGTCTGTACATACTCTTATGGGACAATATGAAATTGATGCTGTATTTGCTGAACTCAGATAATTGATTCCTTAGTGTAGTAATAATTGCTTCGTTGTTTTTTAAATCCTCTTGTATTTTCGGTTTCAGGGTCACTTGATTGTTTTCTAGACTGCAGAGTTCATCTTCCATAAGGAGGCATTGGGAATTAAGGGAGTTGACATTTTCACTTAATTTTTTAATTTCAAGATCGTATTCCTGGAGTATATCTTTACCAATTTTTTGGTCATTGAGAAAAATATCAACTTGTTTTTTCAAATCTTCTATGGCTACTTCATGCTCTGAATTTTTCTCTAACTGGGAATTGTATTTAGCTCGGAGATCAGCCAGCTGTTTGATATGTTTAACACAGTCAACACAAGGGGGGGGGGGCTTGGGGAGCTTGATTTTTTCAAACTGATTTTGGGGTTCTAGGTTTTGTGACAGACTTGGGTGTAGAGCATTGTTTACAGCCAGGGGGTAGAGAAAGTGGTATTAAAGGTAGTGCGGGGTAATCACTCAAAGAACGGGGGGACTGGCAGTTTAAACAAAACCACACGCCACATTGTTTTCTCTCCTCAATAGAAATGCCTGCACATTTTGGATGAAACCACTGTTGACACCGACTGCACTGCACTGTTCCACTGGTGGCACGAAATCTGCACTCAGGGCATGGGAATTTCATGGGCCATGACATAATAGTGAAACAATAGGTCCAGTTAGTATAGCTTGAAACTGGTCAATGACTGAACCTTGGATAATAATAATTTCCAAAAACGGGTTTCAAAGATTTAACCCAGCATAGGTGTTAACAGGTCAAATACCAGAAAGTGACTGATTTCCAGATAGAAAATACGTTTTTGAGGAGGACTTAGTATGAAACTAAGTTAAACAGCACTATTTGTGTCCAGATTTTTGAACTGGTGTATGTTGTTAAAAATTGCTGAAAATTTTTCTCCAGTATACAAATAGCAGGCCAAACTATAGTCTTAAAAAACGAAAGATTTAAAGTGTTATTTTCTTTTTCCCTGAAAAGATTATGTCAATATAAAACGAACAGAAATTAATTAAAAAAAAACTTTTTCTGCAAAATAAGTTTTTCAAACAAAAGTAAAGAACTCCATTAAACAAAAAATGAGCAAAAATGAAATCAAATAATCTACCAAGCTCGAAACTACCACAAATCAGCATCGATAATAAATGAAACCCAAAACGAACAGAAATTACAATAAATAACCGAGTCAAACTCAAAACGAGCAGAAATTAACATTAAGTTGTGCGCAAAACCCCTATGCCTTCCCAAGGTCAGAACAAAATTTGCACTTTACTAAAAAAATACAAATGAATGTGCATTGTCAGTTTAATATACATATACTGATATGTAGTAATCAAAACGTTAAATATTATTTGATTTATTAAAGTTATAAAAGTAAAAACATTTATATTTTTCAGTAAAGTGCAAATTTTTTTCTGGCCTTGGGAAGGCATAGGGGTTTTGCGCCCAGCTTATGTTAATTTCTGCTCGTTTTAAGTTTGACTCGGTTATTTATTATAATTTCTGTAATTTCTATTTCTTTGATACAGTATGTAGCGATGCCCGCATAATGCCCCAGTACCGAATTACCGATATGGTGTAGGTTTACTATCGCATTTTCAGGATTGCTATAAGCCATTGTTTTCTGACAGGCAATCATTTCAAGATATCATAGGTAGCGCAGTAGCGCTGCCTAAGTAAAGAACGATGTTGGCACAATGTATTATTTTTTTTTTCTTTAGACCAGGGCACTTCTTATAGAAAGAGATGTCGTAGAAACTTCGAAAAAGGCTCATTCGATTGGAAATTGGAGTGGCTTGTGTCGCTTTCAATAGTCAAAAGTGATTGGAAGGCAACTAACACCCCTTCCACACCCACCATTTCCCAAAACACATGCAGTCAAAATTTTGAAATACCCATTTTGTTCAGCTTAGTTGATTTCCACATGGAAATTATGTTTTTGAGGATGACACTCCCCCACAACCCTAAGGGCAAGGGTTTTAAGTAATTCCCTGGGGGCATATAAGGTTTTTATAGAAAGCTTTGTCGTAGAATCTTCAAAAAGGCTCATTCGATTGGAAATTAAAATGGATAGTGCCCTTTTTTAATAGTCAAAAGTGATTGGACGGCAACTAACCCCCCTCTCACGCCTACTTTTCCCCAAACACATCCAATCAAAATTTTGAGATAGCCATTTTATTCAACATAGGTGACAGTTCTGGAAATTAAGTGCATGAGGATGACAACCCCCCCCCCCACAGCCCTCAGGGCAAGGGTTGTAAGTTATACCCTGGGGGCATATAAGGTTTTTATAGAAAGCGTTGTCGTAGAAAACTTCAAAAAGGATTCATTTGATTGGAAATTCAAATGGCTAGCGCCCTTCTTAATAGCGCCCCCACAGCCCTCATTATAAGGGTTGTAAATTATGCCCTGGGGGTATATAAGGTTTTTATTGAAAGCTTTGTCGTAGAAACTTGAAAAAGGGCTCATTCAATTGGAAATTCAAAGGGCTAGTGCCCTTGTTAAAAGTCGAAAGTGATTGAAGGGCAACTAACCCCCATTTCACACCCACCTTTTCCCCAAACACATCCGATCAAAATTTTTAGCTAGCCATTTTGTTCAACGTAGTTAAAAGTCTTCGAAATTAGGTCTTTGAGGATGATAACACCCTCAGAGCTCTCGGGGCAAGGGTTGCGAGTTATGCCCTGGGGGTATACAAGGTTCTTATAGATAGTAATGTTGTAGAAAACTTCAAAAAGGGCTCAATCGATTGGAAATTAGAAGGGCTTGCGCCCTTTTTAATAGTCGAAAGTAATTGGAGGATAACTAACCTCTTTCACACCCATCATTTCCCCAAACACATCCAATCAAAGTTTTGAGGTACCCATTTTGTTCAACGTAGTTGAAAGGTCCGGAAATTATGTCTTTTAGGATAACAGCCCCCTCAGAGCCCTCAGGTCAATGGTTGTAAGTTATGCCCTGGGGCAGATAAGGTTTTTTATAGAAAGTGTTGTCGTAAAAACTTCAAAAAGGGCTCATTTGATTGGAAATTGAAAGGGCTAGTGCCCTTTTTAATAGCCTGGAGTGATTGGAGGGCAACTAATATCCCTACCACTCCCGCCATTCCCTCAAACACATCCAATCTAAATTTTGAGATAGCAATTTTCTTCAACGTAGTTTAAAGTTCTGGAAATTAGGTCTTTGAGGATGAGAGCCCCCCCCTCCCCGCCCTCAGGGCAAGGGTTGTAAGTTTTGCCCTGGGGGCATATAAGGTTTTTATTGAAAGGGTTGTCGTAGAAACTTCAAAAGGGCTCATTTGATTGGAAATTGAAAGGGCTAGTGCTTGGTTGAAAGTGATTGGAGAGCAGCTAACGCCCTTCTCACGCCCACCATTTCCCCAAACATATCCAATCAAAATTTTGAGATCGCCGTTGTGTTTAACGTAGTTGAAAAGAACAGAATTTGCACTTTACTGAAAAAAATACAAATCAATATGCATTGTCAGTTTAATATGCATATACTGATATTTAGTTATCAAAATGTTAATATTATGTGATTCATTAAAGTCATAAAGGTAAAAACATTTATATGTTTTCAGTAAAATGCAAATTATGTTCTGGCCTCTGGAAGGTATAGGGGTTTTGAGCCCTACTCATGTTAATTTCTGCTCATTTGAGTTTGAATCGGTTATTTATTGTAATTTCTGTTCCTTTTGGGTTTCATTTATTTATCGATGTTGATTTGTGGTAGTTTCACGCTTAGTATATTATTTTATATTTTTTTGCTCATTTTTGGTTTAATGGAGTCCTTTACTTTTTTCTGAAAAACTTATTTTGTGGAAAAAGTTTTTTTTAATTAGTGCTAGAAAAGACATGCTTTTTTCTGTATTCTCAAAATTTTGAACTTCGTATAACGACCCTTACACTTTCTTAGATTTGAAAATCTTGTTTTACATTTCATACACATCTGGGAACCATTTTGAGTAAGGGCTTACTAGGCGTTTAGGCTATAGAAATAGGGGGCCGGGCTTCGGTACACCTTGTCCCACGATTGTAAATCCCTATATGGTTCAATCGTCTAAACGTACTAATCCATAAGCCTCTATTGTGGACATGCATATTATAACTCACATGCCAGTGATAGCATGACTCTTCAGTAAAGTCCATATTGAGCAATACAAAAGCGCACTCAAAATGACGCCATATGATGATTTTTTCAGCCCGATGAATTCACAATCAAACACTCCGATCATGTTAAAATCTATTCAGACACTGTTTGATCAGAGAGTTTCACCGTAAAAACATATAATTTTTTTCCAATAAAATCTTTGATTTACTTCCCAAACAACATATAAATTTCCAGGAATCTCAAACTCAAATAATAATAATAATATAAGATTAAAATCAACGCCTTTTTTTCGTTAAAACCCCACAGGAATACCGCACAGGAAGCGTGTTATTTTCCCGCAAATATTTTCAAGATAATTTTCCCTCTATCCCCCACCCAAGGAACATTCTTAAATTTCCACAGATTTCATTCAAAAGGTCATTTTAGCCCCCTTGTCGGCTAGCCGAAGCATGGGCCCTTCCCCGGAACGGGCGGGCGCAGACCGAACTCCCACGCATCGCCCGACCGCTCGACGGAGACCCATCCAAACCGCCTGGGGCAAAGTGCAGCGGGTGAAAGGGTTAAAATAACATTTTGAAATAAACAAGATGATGATGAATTTTTACTTTTTAATGTTTTTTGTGTTATGAATTTAAGTTTTAACATTTTACTGTAATAAATTTTTACTTTTTAGTGTTTTTTGTACAATGATTTTTTGCTTTTTTCAATATTAGTGTTTTGTGTATGTATGTGTTTCATTTTTTTGAAAACATAAGAAATAACTTCGGTAGAAAAATCGAAGTCTTACTTGTCTTTCATTAATCTATTGTTCTCTTACGAGAAAGGATTTGAAAAACATAGTTATAAAAAATCTATGAAAAGCACCTATTATATTGACACTACCTTCTCGAATCACCTTGCGGTCGTGTTTTCTAGTATATGTTGAAGTCCAAAGCTATTTGCGTAGATAAGTCCCAGCTTGTATCCTTACCCTAAGTTTATCGGAGGTGTAAGACAAAATTAATGTGTAAGAACAAGTTTATTGCAAGATTCTACTCCAAACGGAGCGCCTTAGCTCCGTTTCGAGTTCAACTGAGATAGACGCGTGCAATCGCCTCGATTGACCTAAAACAACACCAGTTTACGTTAGCTTTCGCTTTGATTTAGACCAAATTAAATAATGAGTGGTATTGAGATAGTAATTGGATTGTTGGACAATTTAGTTGATGAGGATTATGATCGTGAGAGGCGTGGAAGGCAATACAGAGCTCACTCGCGTCACAAATACTCTCAAGTGAGAGTGATCAAACAACAAATAATGGCTGTCAGAGCCCAGAGTTTCAAACTCATGCTCGATATGGCTCTTGAAGCCCTGAAATCAGTTCTAGGAACGAAAAATCTTGCTCTCGGAGCCCCATAAAAATCCATGACACAAAGCGGAAGGATTCTCCGCAAAAGCACAAAGGTAAAAGATTAAAAGAAAAC
Organism: Artemia sp. Qi Xiang Cuo; assembly: GCF_049724085.1. Lineage (NCBI taxonomy): Eukaryota > Metazoa > Arthropoda > Branchiopoda > Anostraca > Artemiidae > Artemia > Artemia sp. Qi Xiang Cuo. The sequence continues at coordinate 77,575,401 of NC_142800.1, forward strand.
ACTTGACGCTCTATTCCAAAAGATTTCTGAAGATCGTTCTGGTACCAAAGAGGGTCCCAAGATCCATGAGAAACTTGCTAAATTTGCAAATTGGGCTTTCTCTGAGCCTTTGGAAATAGAGAAGTTAAAAGATTTATTTGAGTGCTACCCTAGGCCTGCAAATACCGATAATATTGTTGTTCCAAAGGGGAATAGTGAATCTTGGGCTACTCTCTCATCACGGGCTAAACAGAGGCATGCTAAGGCACTTCAAGTGCAGAGGACTATTGTCCACTCAATGTTTTGTGTTTTAGAAGCAGCAAATGCGATTCTTGAGCTTGAAAATGAGAATATACAAGAAAAGGTCGTCAAAAACCTAACAGATGCAGTTCACATGCTTGGCCTTACCAAATAAGATCATTGTCTAAAAAGACGTCGTGCGATGAAATTCGAAGTGAGCCCAGATCCCACTGTAGTATCAGCTTTATGCGCTCCGGAAGTCAAAGTCTTTGAGTTTCTTTTTCACAAAGATGTTGCCAAAACAACATCTAAGGCCAAATCCGTGGCGGATTTGGAAAAATCATTTTGAAGACCGAATACGTGCAAGGAGGCCTAACGTTATCGCCGATGGCAAAACTAGGCCCCCCGTCCAAATTTTCTGAGGAGGCAGGGGCAGGACCGTCAAGAGAGGTCCAAATTCCAGAATTTCCAGAAAAAGGATCGCAAATAGCTGGTATGCAATATTTAACATAACACGCCCTTGATTTTTATGATTTTGTTGTGAATTTCAATTAGTAGTCACAAACTTTGGCTGATAACTTTAAAGCGGGGAGAATTAGTAAGTACGCCTCAAAATGGCAGTCAATAACCAGTGATTTGAATATTTTGAATATTGTAGCCTCAGGCTATAAGATTGAATTTTAGAATACACCATTAAAAGCTTTGAAAACAAAAAACTAAAGTTTTACCTTTGAAGAAATACAGGCTATAAAGAAAGAAGCTGATATTTTATTTACAACGGTGTTATTGTTAAAGTACCCGAGTTCAGAATAAAGGATATACGTTGTATTTCTCCCGTTTTTACCATCCCGAAGAATTATGGGTCTTCTCGGTTTATTCTGAATCTTAAAAAACTAAATGAAAGCATTAAATATTACCATTTTAAAATGGAAAGGGGTCAGTCTGCGGTTCTTTTAATGACAAGAAGTTGTTATATGGTCTCTGTTAACCTAGTCGATTTTTATTATTCATGCTCTGTTGAATTTGATGATCAAATGTGGCTTTGTTTTGAAGTAGGTTGTTGTTATGCTTTCACATCAAAGCCATATGGTTTATCATCTGTTCCAAGGGTTCTTACGAAACTTATGAAACCCGTTTTATCCCTACTTCGAAGAAAAGGGTATTTGTCAGTTGCGTATTTGGATGATTCTCTCCTGATGTGAAGGTCATATTTAGAATGTCAAAACAATGTCTATGAAACAGAGAAATTACCATCAGAACTGGGGTTTGTGATTCACCCGAGAAAGTCAGTTCTTATTTCAAGGCAACACATAGAATTTCTGGGTTTTTGTTAGATTCGCGATCATCTAAGTCAAGTTATTTAAAAAAATTCATTAAAGAACACTTTCTCAAACTTTTCTGTTTCTGATAGGCTTTGACAATAATCATTGGAAAAACTGAACACACAACTTCTTGGGAGGAACAGAGAACTAATTTTACCAAAATTTATAATTCTTATTAATCCTCCCTCCCCCCTTAAACGAAAGTTGCACTGAACTTTAGTACCGCTGTCACCAGTTGTAAGATTACCCCTACTTATCAGAGCCAAAATGAGGTAGCGTGTTATAACTGAAGCGTTTGTAAGATCGGTACTCAGAATCCAGTGACAACTGATATTTATTGTAAAATAGAATAAAAGGAAAAATGTTCTATTTCTAACGATTCTTAATTCATCTGAAATCTCTTCTAGGTCAGCTGTTGTTTACTCCTCGTTGTTTACCGAAAAAAAGGAGTAATGTATTTCTAGGCTGTCAATACTTCTAATTGTAAGTGTTACTCTTAAATAATTAGACAAGACTTGGGTACCAAGGTAATTCAAATTCTTTGCTTCAAATTATTGTTTCTCGGAAACTAGGAATAACCCTTTTATTAGATCTCAAATTATTTGTTTAAACTAAACCAAGGTCTTATGTTTATATCTTGAAAAAGAGGTTAATTTTTTAGGACTTTGATAAACTCAAACTTTATCAGAGAAAATTTAATCTATATGGACGGAAAGAGATTGAAATTCTTAATCTGACAACTTGTGTCCATTTCTTCCCTTTCCTATCTATAAAACATCAAGGCCGCCTTTATATAAACATTGGCATGGGCTTAATAAATGCAAGAGTGGCAAAATTAAGAGAAATATAGTCCCCCTTTGTATAAACGTCAGAAAATACACAAGAAAGGAATATTGTTATTGTCCCATAGTTCCAATCTTCTTATATAGAAGATTTTAATAAATGTCACGCAAGTTCCAAGGGTCACTAAGCTGGAAGGAGGAGGCACAAAGCTCTTTAATCTATTCTTTAAGGTTAAGGGGTTTTTCTTTTACCTAAATCTTAGGTTATTCACAAGTTTCAGTTTCTGGGACGAAACTAATTTTATTTCTATTTTAATCCTTAAAAATGCTGTACTTTGTCTAGAGTGCCAAAGCCTTGGTTAATTAATATACTCTAACCGAATTATAAACCCAAAATACAGTAAAATTTCTAGATTCCTAAGCTATTTGCGCGCGTATTTCTCTGCTGCTAATCTGTTTTAGTTAGATTACGCATCCTTTAATTAATAAACCCCTTATAAGTCTATCGACATTACTCTAATGGGAAGTTCGCTCTGACTCCAGTATCAGTTTATGTCTCCAATGTAAGTATTAAATTAATTTATTATATGTCTTGGTTTATTACAGGTGACAGAAATCTTTCAGAAGTTTATTTCTTATCTCAGTATTATTCTCAAAGGGAAATTTAGACAGACTTAGTGGTAGCTTTTATCCTAATTATAAAGAAAACACTTACTCATTCTTGGTTCCAAAAAGACTACCCTTGTCTTCCCTAAAAATCATTATTTTATGCTTTGTCTTATTTTGTCATTCTTGTCTCCCATTGGCTAGAGACCAGTTTTTTTTACAATCCCCCATTTTGTTCTTAGGCCAATAATAGTCCTTTGTTTAAAAATGACAGTTACCACTTCCATTATGTTCAAAAAACCCTGTTTTGATGTAATTTTGATCAAATGATATTATCAAATAATATTTTAGCGTTGAATCTGATTTGAAACAGACAGGTTTATTTGCACTTTATGGACAATTTTGTACCTCGTTGTGTCAAAGGTATATCTTGCTTAAATCAGATTTCACAATCTGAGATTTGTTATTTTTACGCAAAGACCATATTAAGGATTTGCTATTTTTACAATTTAGTTTGGTTATAATAAGGCTTTGGTATTTTTACAATTTAGTTAGGTTATAATAAGCCTTTGCTATTTTTACAATTTAGGTAAGTTATAATAAGGCTTTCTCGCGATATGGCCTTCGTCGGTCCTCTAGTAACACAGGGTTTTCTAGGGGTAACATGAAAAACCGGCTTTTGAATAACTGTACAGCTTTCTCTTAGTAATTTAGTTATTTCTGAATACCGCAATGAAAACTTTTCACTCACTTGCAGATCACTAATTTCTAAAAAGTTAAATTGATTGTTCTTTAATTTTCTTCTGAATATATTAAGAGGCTTAGCATCCATTTTCAATGCAGAAATTTGTGCTGGTATATTCACAGCTGTAAGAATACCAAACTCTCTAATAACAACTAGAACACCGAAATGGTCAGAAACATCATTCAAAATAACATCAGAAAAATAATACTTCACATTAACAAATATAGTATCCAAATGTCATTTAGAGAGCAAAGTCACTCGACTACATATATTAACTGTCGGTCTTAAACCGTAACCCAACATAGTACTTAAAAAACCTCTAACTCTTGGGTCTACATTTACTGAAAATAGATCAAGATTTAAGTCTCCACAAACAAAGCATGGGCGATTTGAACCTAACAAGTTGCTCATTTGCTGCTCCAGCAAATCAGTAACTTACTGCATATTTCCAAATGGGGGTCGATAAACAACCACCACAAAGAAAAATTTTCCTGACTTACAAAGTTCAACCACCATTCATTCAAAAACCATCTCTTTATTCATACGTAGATCATTTTTATTGTAATCCTGCAATAATGATTTATATTTTCATTGTAATATTCTTCCTGCAACATAAAGCCAATCCACAATGTAATCGTGATTCTCTATTCTGCTTTACACAGTCATACCTATCAATTTTAAGTAGAGTCATTGTATGATTACGAAGCCACGTTTCATTCAATGTAAGCACATCCAACTCAGAAAACTTAAATAATTCTGTTAAATAATTAACCCAGGGTATAGATTTCAAACTAAAAGAAACTGGAAAATCTTAGATGTTAATGAATATAATTGTCTAGAGTAGAGTACTGGAAAATAACAGGGTTCCATCAGCGAAATGTGATTAAAAAATTTGGTTATACATATAAACAGCAGAATTTATCATAATTTACACAGAGATGTTTCCAGTTTGAAACCTAAACTGATGCTCCCTTTTTGGGATCGCTGTATAAATTAATTATGAGTAACGATGCCGTAAGCCACTTACACTTCAACTGTAAACCTTTGGTTTACAGTTGGAAGAGTTTACTTGAACTTCTAACGTAGAAAAATATCTGAACAATTAAAAAAGTATAATTATCTTAGCGTAAGAATCCAGTTCGAACTTTTGGTGTAGATAATTCGAGTGCCTTATGTAATCCAAAATATAATGCCATAATAATAAGAATTTAGCAATTCTTGAATAGTAATTCAAGTTATGTCATAATAACGTCTACCCACTGTTTATCGCTGAATGCATGGCCATAAGCTAGGCATGTTTGCTTTTGTGTCGCATGATGAACCTATTCATAGTATGGAGATCTTCAAAGTTTGCTGTATCCTTTTTGTACAGAGAAGTACTCGAAAATGAAAACATTCTTATTCTACCAATGACACACGACAAATGACAAACATTCGACCAATGACAAAAATCCTTTATTCAAATAATGACATACGATAGATGGATTCGTTTCTCATGTACTTGTTTTTCCATTCCATTTGACGTGTTCAGGCATATGTCAACAATAGTAGTAATTCTGATTTGTTCGCATCTGCTTAAACGCCTTGTTGTGTTAAAAGTGCACTTTAACACTAAACTTTGCTGTCCAATTTCTACCCAGTTTTCTTGAGCTTTTTATCTTGTATTTGGTATTGACCACATAAATGTAAATACATTCTTAGACCACACTGGCTATACATGGCAAATGAAACTCAGAGAGGAAAGAAACTAATAAATGAAAGATAAAATCAAAAAGGTGAAAACACGAGGATTTTGTCAGCCAGTGGTGAACCATGAAGAAGAAGAAATAGGCAAATATTTCGACAAGGACCTCCGTCTGCTGACGTCTGCACAGCATACCTTGCATTGTAAACTGTTAAAGTGCTTCAAACACCACACAATCTCACTATCAGCCAAGAGCCTAGCCAACTATACCTGCACACAGAGCAGAGAAATCGATATCTATCATCTTATATTTGAACTCCTTGAGTCGAAAGATCTACTGAAAGATATCTGAGAATATCTAATAAATAAGAGACAACCAAGCCAATAGATCTGTAGCCCACAGAGTGAAGCAAAAGAAAAAGGGCTAAACAGTATCAACTGAAAAGCCCGCCTGCTGTGAAATAGAAGAAGAAGAAACTCCGCCGAGTCTTCCTCAGTGCTAAACAAAAAAAAATAAAAGAAAAAGAAACCAACCTATCTTTGGTTGGTTTCTTTTATTTTTTTTTTTTTTAGCACTGAGGACGACTCGGCGGAGGTCTTTGTCGACAAATTTGCTTATTTCTTCTTCTTCATGGCTCGCCACTGGCTGACAAAATCCTCGTTTTTTCACCTTTTTTATTTTATTTTTTATTTTGTTAGTTTCTTTCCTCTCTGAGTTTCATTTACCACGTAAATAAAAATTCAAGCATTGAACGACATGATTCTTTCTATGGATATTGTGGTTAAATAATTACCAGCGGCGTTCAGTTGTTGTAATGCAGCGGACTTCCCCATAGATGTCAGCCTCAATGTAAAACTTACTCCGTTGATTTTCCACAACCTTTATCGATGCACAATCATGTCCTTCGTGGATGTATTTATACAACAGACCTATACTGCCATCATTTCAAACATCTTTTTCAAGGTTCAAGATTTTTATTTCACACAAAATAAACAAACGCAAATAATTGAATAAAGCCAAGAGGGAGCTCGGTTTGAAAAGAAGTCTAACTATTATTACTTCAATCTTATATCCACCAAAAATAAAGATAAAATTATAAGGAAAGAAAGATAAACCAAAAACATCTCATAACATAGAGCAGGAGAGGGATAAAGGAGTCTACCCCACCTTGGCAAATTTCAAATATAATACCAAAAAAATATACATAAAGTTAAATCATCCCGTCATCAAAGGTTAATAGTATACTCTACTAATTCTTTAAAAATGATCGGCTATAAATACTTTTAAATTTAGTATTTTTTTTAAGGATATTTGCTATAAAAAAGATTTGCAATCCTACTCAAAATTTAGCTCTTTTACGCTCCAAAATGAGTTGACGAAGAAGCGAGTGAGGGAAGGGTGTGAAAAGAATAAGTGATTCATAAAATAATCTGCCGGAGACAGAATATAATAATACCAGAGCGATAATTGAAAACTCTCAAGTTGACTAAGATTATTTTTTAATTACATTGATGGGATTTTTCTCGATTGCAGTGGTCCAATCTACGGTGATAACGACAAAAATACTTTGCTTTTTTCATCATCCCCTAGAAGAGTAACTTCTTTCGATTGCATTGGAAAACCGAAGTGGTACTGTAATTTTCCATTTTTATTCATCATGCATCTGATGTCTGGATTTAGCTCCACTCCACATGGATTATCCTCTTTAACATTAGTTCTTTCAAAACAGGATAGGAAGTTTTGCAATTTCACCTGAAATTAGATCATTAATTTGTATTAGACTCTGGTTTTAATCATCATAATCCATGATGTGCAGCAGATAAAAGTGGTAGTCAAGGCTAATGAAATTAGGTTGTATGCACATGTTTGGTAACCTTTCCTAATTTTTGTTTTAATCCAAATTATTGCTTATTCCATCTAATATGTTCTGCAATTTGATTGACGAGATCGGGACTATCTTGAGTAAACTACTCTATGGTAACATCATAATCATCAGGTATAATACGCATTGCTTCTTTAATTTTCAACAAATTTCCAATCAGGATTACAAGTCATAGTGATGATGAAGTCTGATAAACCAGAGCAATAGCCATTGTATCGGTAAAATGCTCTGTATAGTAGCGCCTTGATCTGGTGAACGAGAACGGTAGTATTATCTTTTCACCAACAACAGTTTTCTGTTTCGCAGCTAATTCGTTGATAAGCCAGATGGTACCTATGTATTGATCAGCTAAAATAGTTTTCCTATTAAATTTTATCCATTGAATGCGATCATGTTCAACTTGAATAAAATATCAACAAGATGTTGTTGTAAAAGTCATCCATGAAAATGTAAAGTATTAAAAACTATCTGACAAAGGTTCAGGTCAAAAACGATACGATACTGCATCAATTCAAGCCGTGTTAGCCATGAAAACTTGCATAAGGTCTTTTCTTTGGCATACTCACGGAATATTCGGGTATTCTAGATGGATAACACAATGGTTAGTTTAAGGGCTCCAAACGGTGGCTGAGATTTTTAAACTGACTAAATTTTTACCAAGTTCTTTTGCAACCATTTCATTTAACGAAACAATATGGTAAGCATTAAGAGTAAGAACAACGCATAGTTCATTACGTGCATGAAGGTTGAACTGTCTTTAATCCACACCTTCTGGCACAATAAAAGTGAGCTGCACATTTGGAGGTTATAGTCTCAGTGCACAGCACGTTGATTTATTAATTGTTATTATATAAATTATACAGTACGTAAGGAACTTCGTGCCAACTATGACCCCAACTTTATTTAATAAAGATAAAATTTCAAATACTACAAAGTAGTTATAAATGCTATATTATTTATTTCAAATTTGCACTCCTAAACTTTTTGTACCCGAGGCGACTGCCCCTCAACCCCCATAATCTAAAATAAACTGTGTGGGAATAGGTTTTGGAAACCTTGTGAAAAACACAAGAATAAATGTGTTTTAAAGATGTCTGAAAATTCTGATATTTCTGTTCCGAATTTTCTCCTGTTAACCTAAGGTAAAATCAAGTCTCATTGTTGAAAGGAGCCATCACAAATATGAGCCAAAGCTGAGGCTGAATCATTAATTGGATCACATTTGTTAATTAACTGTTTCAAAGTTTTGGTGCTTTCATTGTTAAAGGTTCAATGAAAGCAATTTGAATCTTCATAAGACAACATTCTAAGGCCTTTTTAATTTAGAAAGTCAATAGTGTCATGTTTCAAAGCTCAAAATTCTTGAAGTTATTAAGGCTTTGGGAGAAAACAATTTATTTATGGCCCAGATAGAAAAATAAGCAAGGCTTATTTTCTTAGTATTGATAAAAGTATTGGTAATATTTTGAAAGACATTCAAATTAATAAATGACGATAAAAATACTTCCGAATAGAAAGTGCACCATGCCTGAGTGTGAGAGCATTCTTGGAGTCATTGAAATGACTGTCGCTAGGGCAAAAGCAGAAAGATGGTCTTTTAGTGCTAAAAGGGCTTACCCAGAATTAGATTTGAAAAACTATAGTCGAGTATGTTACCTACACGCCAGAAGCTACTTGCGTGCCAGAGATTCATTTTTTTAAAAGACCCAAATTGCTTTCATAGAGCCTTTAAGATTGTTTTCACGTTCGACAAAGCACAACTACATTATTCGGATTCCCGTTTCCCAACGCAGGCATTTGCTGCGGGTGAATAAGCCCCTACCAGTAGCAAGAAAAGTGATACATGATCTGGTTCAGTGATTATTGACTGAAGTGACACCCAAGCAAGCTTGTGATTACAGAAGGCGCAGAATAATCGAGTGATATAAACTATTGGGCTAACACGTCAAATCCTATGCAACAGCATCACATTTGACATCCAATTTCAACATATATCTAGAGCAGTGTTGCCAGATTGGCTTATTTTACGCCAAACTGGCTTATTTTGCTGGCGACTGGCGTGAAAATTTTTGGAACTGGCTTGTGGCTTAAAACTTGGCTATTTTTATTTTCAGCTGGCTTATTTCTTGGCGTGATTTACTTTTTCGAGAAGAATTTATATTTTTTGGCAATTCATCTGATTCTCGAACGAACGAACGAACGAATGCTCACGACAGGTCAAAATCACGTTTTAACTGTATGGTCAAAATACGAATCTATGTAATTGTTGACACCTTTAAGATCACTGTTGAGGGACAATGCAATTTAAGGTAATAATAATTTACTGGCCAACTTTTATTTCATAAAGACATGTGTGATGTAGAAAGGAGTTTCATGTTTGGTAACAAATGCCAATGCAATTAGACAAAATCAATCACATTTTAAAAATAAATTATGTAATTTTCCTGATGCAAACTTTTGTATAAAGAGCAAGCTATTGAGGAGGATTGGAGCAACCCCTATTGTATACATAGTAATTTCAGGTTGTTTAAAATTTTAATGTTGCTTCTTACTTTCAATTGAAAAAAACTTGCTTTTTTAATATGATATTCATTTTCACTTTTTGTCTAGGCCTATTCTGAGAAAATACATTTATTTATATTTGAGGTTTTCTTTGCATCACTTCAGTTTAAATATGCTCAAAGGAAGAAGCAAACTGGTCATGGGTTTTCTCAGAATGCATGCAAACGTGAAAATTGGTATGGGGCAGTTAGGGATATTAATTGTTTTATGTACTACCATCAACATAATGTACTACTTCACCCCTGCAGTAGTACACCACAGGATCTGTACCTAAGAATTTGAGTACTACACCCCACAATCAGTACTACATTAAACATGGTATAGGTCCTACTACGCTATATATGGAGTAGGTCCTGCTACGCTATATATGGAGTAGTACACTTGGTTAGATGTAGGTATCAAATTCTGAGGTACAGATCCTGTGGTATACTACTACAGTGGTGAAGGAGTACATTATATGTTGATGGTTGTACTTAAAATAATTAATCCCTAACTGGTATGGGGGGGTACCCAATGCATTGAGGTGTGTACCTCAATGCATTGGCTACCAGCAAATTGGGTACATGCCACAGAAAAATAGCTGTTGTACATGACTGGTTTGCACCCCCATTTTTAGCAGTGATGAGCATCAGCTGATGACATAAGCAAACCTGAAGCAATCAATTTTGTTTCAGACTCACTTTTATTCATTTTTCCCAATGTATTAGCCTATAGTTAAATACTAGAGAAATTAGTTATATATAATATAGGCTAATAGCTAATATGTAATAAAGTACCATATAATACTAATGAAAATATCAGAAAAAGATATATAAATACAGGAGCAGGATAAGTAGATGAGTTACCCTTGCTTTGATGTCTGATTTCTTTGTTACTGTTGCTGTAGCCTAGGCCTATAGGGTAAGACTCCTAGTGATTGGGCAGTGCCTAATCTGAGCTGTATCTCTGATTAGAATGCAGTATGTCCTTTACCTGGCAGCTGAGACTTTAATCTTGACCACTACTAATTTTCAGAATTATCAATCTTGGCCAATAATCTGCAAATCTTGACCACAACATTGATAATTAAACATGAGACATTACCTTTAACAGACAGGAACTATGGAAGTTATCCTATAGTTTTGTTATTTAGAAAAAAACCTTTCAGAATTTGAAATAAACAAGGTGCATTGTTATGTTAAATTTAATCAAACAACTGTAGACAATCAAGGCAAGTGTCCTGAAAATCAGATCATTGACCCCTCTTCTTTCTGGGCTGGGTTGACAATAGATCCAAATCTTTAATTTGTTCTTCTTTTCTCATGATAAGTTCATACACTTCTTCTTGGGAGAATTCAATTTTTACTGAATGAGATAATCCCTTGCTACATCGTTTTTCTTGTTGTAAAAATTATGTTACTGTAATAGTAAACTTCCTTGTTGTAAATACTGCTTATTAATATTCAAAATGTGGATAAATATGGAAAGATTTAAATCAGCTCTTATCTAAAAATGTGAGGTAATATCATAATAGGGTTTATCTAATTCAATATAGTCAGTGTATTTTGACCTACTATATATGGTGTTGTAGATTTAGAACATTTTCTTTCCAGTATTTTACAATTCAATAGTATGTGCTCAGGGGTTTCTTCTGTGTTTTTACAGTACCTGCAAAATGGGCTATTGGCAGCTTCTCCATTTGGCTGCTTTATTTTGTATGAAGGAGAGTGGTGGTTGAAGTTAGCTGTATTTGAACACAGGCAGTTGAACCAGACTGCTTGTATACTGGTTGGAAAGGGGGATAAATTTGGTGGCTTTAATTCAAGCAATGTTTTTAATCATAATCTAGTTGTATCCCTTATAGTTAGAGATTTCACTGGTTCCATTTGGCTTTTTGCTTCTTGCTTTGCTATCTTGTCTGCTTTTTCATTTCCTTCTTTACCTAGATGACTAGGTATATATTGAAATTTAGTAACAAAGCCTAATCTGCCAAGGCTGCTTAGGTTTTCTTTGGTTTGATGTAGGCCTATGCCCAGTGTTTCAAAGTTAGTGTTTCATAGGATATTGAGAGTAGATTTAGAGTCAGAGAATATTACTATATGTTAATTGCTCTGTTTCAGTTTAATTAGGGTCTCTAAGCCCAAATTGATTGCAGCTACTTCAGCTGTTAGTGTGCTGGTCCCTGCCTTGTGTTTTTTCATAATGCATAGGCTGAGCTCTTTTAAAAAGCATCCACTTTCACATCCCTCTTCACTTAAAGATCAATCAACATATACTTGGGCATATCCATTAAATTCCTTTTTTAAGAGCTGTTTGAAATAATGGATTGCAGTTTGGGATTCAATTTGTTCCTATTTTGAGGAGAGGAACTCTAGTTTAACCCTGGGGTGATTGATCTCCAATTAAATTTGAATTCAACTCCTCCATACTCTCCTCCAGACTGCTCATGCCAGGTGGGCTTATAATAAAAATTAACCAGCAAAATATTAATTTTTAAAAGATTTAATCAGTTGGAATAACATAACTACAAGTGTAACTTGACCCCACAAAACCCCTGGAGAAAGGTATTTAAGTTATGACATTTGTCCATTGTGTATATAAAGTATTTGCTATTGAGAAAGATGTATGAATTTTTTCTATGGGGGGGGGGGAAGGTTTTGGGCATTAGGCCTAATTGAAGGAAAACGCATATAAACTTCAGAGAGGGCTAATTTGATTGGAAATTGAAAGTTATATTTAACTTTTTAAGCATCAAAAGATATTGGAGGGTAGCCAGCTCCCCCCTCCCTCCAACCTCTTTTTTTCCTAATGCATCCAATAAAATTTTTAAATGTATCCAATAAAAATGTTCAAAGATCATATAACAAAAATTCTGGTGCCAACACAAACACCCAGGGCAAGCATTGTAAGTTGTGCCCTGGGGGCATATATGAGTCTTATGGAAGGGATGCTCATATTCACTTCAAAGAGGGCTCATTTAATTGGAAATTGAAAGTTCTAGTTCAGAGAGTCAAAAGGGATTGGAGGGCACCTAGCCCCCCCCCCTCCCCTCCATTCCCTTTTTTCCTCAAACCCATCCGATAAGAACTCCAGGGTCAACACAGACCCCCAGGGCCCAGGGGCAGGTGTTGTAAGTTACGCCCTGGGGAATATATGGCTCTTATTGAAGGGATGCTTGTAAAAACTTCAGAGATGGCTCATTTGACTGGAAATTGAAAGTTCTAGTTCAGTTTTTTAGAATAAAAAGAGATTGGAGGGCAACTAGCCCTTCCCCCCCCATGCTCCTTTTCCCCAAATGCATTCAAAAAAAATTTTGAGATAGCCATTAAGCTAAAAATTGCTCAAAAGTCAGATAGCAAAAATTCAGGTGTCCTCACTACCCCCCAGGGCCTAGGGCAGGCATTGTAAGTTGTGCCCTGGAGCATATATGGATTGTATGAAAGGGATGCTTGTAAAGGCCATTTTAAACTTAAGCTCGGCAGATACAAATACTTTTTAAAATTCAAACTCAAAACGACCAGAAATTACTATTAAACAATATATGAAATCTAAAACAAACAGAAATTAAATAAACAATCATAGCAAAAACATACAACAAGATATAATATAAATGAATAAATAGATCTTAAAGCAAGTAATGCTTGGATTGAATATGAAAGTCAAGCTTAAAACAAAAAAAAACATTTTTATTTTGAAGTATAAATGAAACTTAAAACAAACAGAAATTAAATAAACAATTAATGCAAACAAACATACAATAGATAATAATGTAAATTAATAAATAAACCTTAAGACAAGTGAAACTTAAATTGAATATGCAAATCAAGCTTGAAACAAACAAAATCACTACAAACAAGAGTTTGGGTATGATCTCCTTCTCTCACTGTAAAAGTCTAAAACCTACTGCATCATTGGTGCTTTACTGAAAACTATATGCATCTTTAACAGTCTTGGAAAGTATAAACAACATCAAATTGAATATTTGATGTATAATGATATTAATTGTTGAAAGATCCATCAGTTCAAGAATTCATTTCACTGTAATTTTATTTTTATTTTCAATGCTGTAAGAACTGGCAAATAAAATTTTTAATATAATTCGTTTTCCGTTAAGTGCCAATGACGCAGTAGGCTTTTGGTTTTTATTTACAGTTAGGAAAGGAAGCAGTATCCAAACACTTGTTTGTAGTGAAACTATATTCGTCGTTTGTTATCTTTAAACATCTTTAAAAAGAGTTAATAAATTAAACTGAATATTTGATGTATAATGTTATCAATTGCTGGAAGCTCATCAGTTCAAAATGTTACTATAATTTTAATGTTTATTTTCAATATTAAGTACAAAAGAAAATATTTGTCATAAAATTAGTTTTCAGCAAAGCACCAATGACACAATAGATTTTAGATTTTTACAGTGAGAGAAGGAGATGATACCCCAAACTCTTGTTTGTGATGATTTTTTTTCGTTATAAGCGTGATTTGCATACTCAATTTAAGTTTCATTCGTTTTAAGATTTATTTATTAATTTAAATTAATATCTATTGTATGTTTGTTTGCATTGATTGTTTATTTAGTTTCTTTTCGTTTTAAGTTTCATTTATACTTCAATAGGAAAATATTTATATTTGTTTTAAGCTTGATTTTCATACTCAATCTAAGCATTACTCACTTTAAGATCCATTTATTCATTTATATTATTACTTGTTGTATGTCTTTGCTGTGATTGTTCATTTAATTTCTGTTCGTTTCGGGTTTCATTTATTCTTCAATAATAATTTCTGGTCTTTTTGAGTTTGAATTTTAAAAGGTATTTGCATCCGCTGGGCTTAAGTTTAAAATGGCCTTTACTTTTCTTTGGAAAACTTATTTTTCAGGAAGTTTTTTTTAATTAGTAGAAAGAAATAAACATTTTCAAGTTTCCAATAAAGGCTTTAAACTGAATTAGTAAGAAAAGCAATCATTATATTCAGAAAGAGCCTAAAAAATGGCATCTAATGGCAGGTTCATCTTATTTGTTGGTCAATAATATGAACTGCTCAGTATTTAACAAATAACTTCTGGAGAAAAACTCACCATCTCCCTGTGCAAACAATTCATGCATATTTCCCAATAATAAATACCATACGTAAACAATAGAAACCAATCTCTGGCAGATTCAAAGCTTATTGGTTCTGCAGAATTATCAGTTGCAAGAGCCTCCATGCAAGATGACCTGAATGTGAGTTCACTATGAGTTGATGAGTAGAAACTTAAATTTAACGTTCAGAAGTGCAAGTCAATGTGCTTTAGGAGAAAAGGTGGCAGCACCATATGAGCAGATGGTTCATTGAATGTCTTGAGCAGATGGTTTAGGATAATTGATTCCCTCTTTGGCAGAGGGGAGAGATTTGAGAATTGCTGTTGATGAGGAACTAAAATTTAACAAACATGCACAAATAGCTGTTGCCAAAGCATCCAAGACCCTAAGCATAATCAAGCATATTGTATGCAGAAGATCATCCAAAGTTATGACCAATCTGTACAAGGGTTTTGTGCAATCATTGATAGAATTTGGGATGTGTGTAGCAACACCCCTGAACAATGGCAATCAGCAAAAAATAGAATGTGTCCAAAAACAGCCAACAAAAGCTGTTGATGGATGCAAGAATCTTGATTATCCATCTCAATTATATAAGCTAAAGTTCCCAACACTTTTGTACAGGCCTTGAAGAAGGGATGTCATAATTAGTTATAAGCTTTTTAATGCTGATTCCTCATGTCAAGATCCATTTCAGTTTGATGAATTCTCTAGGACAAGGGGGCATAGTAAGAAGTTGTCCTGGAAGAGGGCAGATACCAGAGTCCATAACCACTACTTCTCAAATAGAGTGATTACCCATTGGAACAATCTTCTTGATAATGCTGTAATTGTTGACACCTTTAAGATCACTGTTGAGGGACAATGCAATTTAAGGTAATAATAATTTACTGGCCAACTTTTATTTCATAAAGACATGTGTGATGTAGAAAGGAGTTTCATGTTTGGTAACAAATGCCAATGCAATTAGACAAAATCAATCACATTTTAAAAATAAATTATGCAATTTTCCTGATGCAAACTTTTGTGTAAAGAGCAAGGTATTGAGGAGGATTGGAGCAACCCCTATTGTATACATAGTAATTTCAGGTTGTTTAAAATTTTAATGTTGCTTCTTACTTTCAATTGAAAAAAACTTGCTTTTTTAATATGATATTCATTTTCACTTTTCGTCTAGGCCTATTCTGAGAAAATACATTTACTTATATTTGAGGTTTTCTTTGCATCACTTCAGTTTAAATATGCTCAAAGGAAGAAGCAAACTGGTCATGGGTTTTCGCAGAATACATGCAAAAGTGAAAATTGGTATTGGGCAGTTAGGGATATTAATTGTTTTATGTACTACCATCAACATCATGTACTACTTTACCCCTGCAGTAGTACACCACAGGATCTGTAACTAAGAATGTGAGTACTACACCCCACAATCAGTGCTATATTAGACATGATATAGGTCCTACTGCACTATATATGGATTAGGTCGTGCTACGCTATATATGGAGTAGTACACTCGGTTAGATGTAGGTATAAAATTCTGAGGTACAGTTTCTGTGGTATACTACTACAGTGGTGAAGGAGTACATTATATGTTGATGGTTGTACATAAAACAATTAATCCCTAACTGGTATGGGGGGGTACCCAATGCATTAAGGTGTGTACCTCAATGCATTGGCTACCAGCAAATTGGGTACATGCCACAGAAAAATAACTGTTGTACATGACTGGTTTGCACCCCCATTTTTAGCGGTGATAAGCATCAGCTTGTGACATAAGCAAACCTGAAGCAATCAATTTTGTTTCAGACTCACTTTTATTCATTTTTCCCAATGTATTAGCCTATAGTTAAATACTAGAGAAAGTAGTTATATATAATATAGGCTAATAGCTAATATGTAATAAAGTACCATATAATACTAATGAAAATATCAGAAAGAGATATATGAATACAGGAGCCTGAGCCTTTGTAATTGCCACTGCCCATATTTAATTTTCCCTTTAATTTCTCTGACTCATATCAGTACTTAAACCTTGTATAAACATAGTTGTTGGGAATGAAAAGAAAGATGAGGTTCTGCTCTGCCAAATGCTATTTGTTCGCATCCCTTTATCTGTTGAGAGGCCCCTGTTTAATAGTTCTTGATATGTCAGTACTGAAAGATTTTTCTAGAACCGTCAATATAGCCATTTTACAACCTTTATTTTGTGGAAGTATATGAGAAAACTCAACATTGAGGCCGTTTTCCATTGCTCAATTTTTCTGAGCTCAGTTCAGCCTCTCTCACAATTTTTATTCCATTTGTGTTTGTGCAACCTTTTGGCCGAGCGCAGTTAAGAAATCCCTCTTCTATTGGTTTTGTGAGAGCTGTTGGCTGAGATTTTGCTTGCACAAATTTGACCCCGGGCTGAGTTTTTTCTGAAATTAAACTTCTGAAATCAAAAATTAAACTTCTTTAAGTCAGTATTGCAATGTAAATCAATAACCCAGCTATGTTGCAAGATGTTTAAAAAATCATCTTTTAGTAATTAGAAGTTGTCAGAATAGGCAGGATATATTATTCAAATATTGTTACAAGTACAAGCTTAGCTTGGACATTATTGTCAATTTTTACTCCAAGATGAACTTACAGATTCAGTTTATTTTTCCATACTCTTTTCAGATTGAATGTCATTCACCCCGAGTGAAAATAAAAATGAAACGTTCAACTGGATATGATGGAAACGGGCAGGAAAAAATTTCAAATTTTTTCACTGCTACTAGGCCTTCCAACTCAACTGAACCGGACAGTGCTGGAATAGATGGTGTTGATGGTGGTGGATCCGAGCCAAAACGAGCTTTAATAGACAAATCAGCACCTGAAATTAGTATGGGGACGAGAGATAGCAGAGCAATCACCAAATACAGACGAGTTGTTCCATCAAAAGTTAAAATAGTGGCAAATTTGTGTAATGATTCATCAGCCCAAGATTGGGTGGAACCTGATGAGTCAGATGACAGTGACTCTGAGACTGACAGCATGGACAGTGATAGCAGTGCCACCAGCCACTACAGGCGAAAACGAGCTGTTCTGCCAAAGTCTAGGACAGTGGCAGAGCTGTTAAAAGAATCAAAATTAGTCCAAGAACTGGTGGAACTAGACATAGCGGGCTCTACCTCCGAAGTGGTGAACAGTCACTCAGATACTGGCAGTCCGACACCAAAACTAGTCCCAGAAAGGGTAGTTAAAACCTTTCTTTTTAAACTTGGTGTACCTCAAGCATCTACTGCCAAGCACATTGTTACCTCAGTCTCTACTAAAGTACTTAAGCCTGTCCTGGTCCCAGAAAGGGTGGTTCAAACCTCTCTTTCTAAACTTCGTATACCTCAAGCATCTACTGCCAAGCAGATTGTTACCTCAGCCAACCAGATTGCTACCTCGGGGTCTACTGACGTAGTTAAGCCTGCCCCGTCCAAAATTAATTGTAATATGCAGACTTGACTTACTTACTTGACTTATGTCTCCTGCCGGGCGCTGCTCGGCGTAGAGAGTGACGTCTGCCTCCTCCATCCACTTCGGTCCATGGCAAGCGTTTGCACATCGCTCAACCTGATATTTGCCATCGCCAGGAACTTGGACAGGCTGTCAGACCATCGTTTCTTCGGTCGGCCGCGAGGTCGCTTCCAACCGGCTTTGACAGGGTCGAAGTCATGGATCGTTTTCGCAGGTATGTGTGGAGGCATTCGAAGTAGATGTCCGAACCATCGTAGTGTTCGCTCGGCTGCTTGGGTCGAAAACCGAGACTGCTTGGTGAGCTGCAGCAGCTTCTCATTGCTGACAAAGTCGAACCATCGTAGACCTTCGATCCTCCTCAGGCTCTTCGACTGAAAGACATCAATTGCCTTGAGGGTTGCGGCTGAAGCTTGCCACGTCTCAGCTCCATAGAGCATCACAGAACCGACGAGGGCGTTGAAAATCCGCAGCTTCGTTGTGTGACTGATGTTCGGTTTTCACCAGAGGTAACGGTTCAGTCTGCCCATGGCAGAAGACGCTTTGGATATTCTCGCTTGTAGTTCAGAAAGAAGTAAGCCATCTGAAGAAATTATGGAGCCCAGGTAGGTGAACCTTTGGACAACTTCGATTCTAGTGGTGCTATCCAGGCTAACTGAAGGATTGGCAGCAGGAGAGGATGGGTCAATGGCCATAATTTTCGTCTTAATCCAGTTTATCTGCAGTCCTACTTTTGCAGACTCTTCTCGTAGGATTCGAAGCGCTTCCAGCAACTGCTCCATGGAGTCCGCCAGAATGGCCAAGTCATCGGCAAAATCAGCATCTGTAATGACACGATCTCCAAACTTGAGTCCAAAGCTGAGACGTGAAGTAGTCCTTGTCATAACGTAGTCTTTGATGACATTGAGGAGCTCTGGGGCAACTGCACATCCTTGACGCACTCCTGTCGTGATTTGGAAGAACGGGCTGCGGTGGCCGTTCACTTGAACACAACTCTCCGTCCCATGGTGTAGAGCTTTGAAGAGTCTGCATTATTTCTCAGGGAGGCCAGTTGATTCTAGAATCCGCCAAAAAGCTTCTTGGTTCACTGAGTCGAACGCAGCACGGAAGTCGACAAAGGCAAGAAAAGCTTTTTGTCGGAACTCCGTGGCTTTTTCTATGATTTGTCGGATCGTAAAAATCTGCTCGATGGTTGAACGGTCCGACATGAAACCAGTTTGCTCCGGTCGCCGGATTTTACGAATGATATTTTGACAGCGATCTAGCAGGACCATTGAGAAAAGTTTTCCCGGGACAGACAGTAGGGTTATTCCACGGTAGTTCAATCCGTCGCTTCTAGAACCTTTCCTCCTCCATAAAGGGATAATGACACCCTTCCGCCAATCTTCGGGAATTATCTCGGTTTGCCAGATTGTAGAGAACAAGGTGTGGAGAAACAGGAGCATAACAGGACCTGCATATATTAGCAGCTCCGCACTCAGGCCACAGATACCGGCAGCTGTATTGTTCTTGAGCCTTTTTACTGCATTTCCAATTTCTGATGGGCTGAAAGGCTCGTCTGGAGGAGCATCTGTTTCGTATCTTGTACTGCCAGGTTGGCTGGGACTATCAGTAGGAGGCATAGACGGGCTAGTGTTGTTCAGGAGTGAGCAGAAGTGGTCCTTCCACCGCTCGAGACAAGAACCCTCATCAGAGAGAAGTGTCCCATCCCTGGATAGGACGGGTCCCAATGCTGGTGTTTTATTTTCTGTGAGATTGCGGAGGTGCTTGAACAGGCTACCCATGTCTTTTTTTTTTGCTGCTAGTTCGATTTCATCGGCTTTCCTTGCAACAAACTGAGTTCGGTCTCGGTGAATAAGTCTGTTCCGCACTCCATTGAGCCTTCGATAGGTGGCCATGTCCCCAAGAAGTCTTGCCCTCCGCCTTTGCTCTATGACCTGCAGTGTTTCGTCAGTTAGCCACGATTTCTTCGGGAAACTCCGCTTGCCAAGCACCAGCTGTGCTGCTTCGCTGGTCTGTGATTTAAAATACTTCCAGGCGTCTTCGCTGTTGTTGAGTGTGCCCAGGAGCTCAAAGCGATTTGATATCTCAACACTATACTTCTGGCGAGTATATGGCTCCTTCAGTTTCCCAATATCCGCTGCTACTGGTTTTCTTTCCGATCACTGTGCATGGAGGCGAAGCTGGACGTCAGCACACACAAGCCTGTGATCTGCATTTCCGAGCTCTGCTGATCTGTAAGTTCTGCAGTTCTTCAGCGATGATCTCCAGCGTTTAGAACTAATGACGTAGTCAATCATCGTCTTTGTGCGACCCTCGTTACTATACCACGTGTATTGGTGGATAGTCTTACGTTGAAAGTAGGTGTTTGCGATCACAAGTTCATGGGATCGGCACAGTTCGAGTAGGCGAAGGCCGTTATCGTTCAGTGGGTCGGGGGATACAGGTCCAATTGTGCCACGCCAAACACCCATATCATCTCACACTGTGGCATTGAAGTCACCGAGAAGAACAGTGATATCGTAGGGAGAAACTGTTGACAGATATCTGGACAGAGCAGATTAGAACTCTTCCTTGGTTACGTCGTCAAAATCGTTGGTCGGGGCATAGCATACTAAAATTGTCATCTTGCCATGCTTGTGCCCAAAGCGGGCCTTCATTATTCTGTCCGATACAGCTTCGTGCAAGAGTAAGGCCTTTCTTGCAAGGCCGTTTAGCGCGAGGCCAACACCATTTCTTCTCATGCTCCCTCCAGACCAGACTAACGAGTGATTATCGCTTATTCGCTCTTCTCCACTTCCAGTAAGACGGGATTCTGTGAGACTTGCAATCGCCACTTTATTCTTACAAAGTTCTTGAGAAAGTAGGTTCTTTGATGCAGGTGCATTCAGGGTCAAAACATTCCAGGTGGCTATTCAAAGCCCCCTTTAGTCTAGAATGTTTAGTCTGTCAGTCTTTCTGACGTCGTCAGCATGTCCGTTGACGCGCGTTGGTCGAGATCTTAAAAGGGGGTCCGGATCCGAGGCTATGTAGTCACTTTGCGTAGCACTTGATTTTCAGGTGGATGGTCGCTAGCCCAACCGACCCTAGGCCTGGAATCTGATTAGAGCTAGGTTTAACCTAGATACTGATATACCCGGGGTGGGCTCCGCCCGCCACATGAGGTTGCAGCAACCCTGATCGGAGTGTTTAGTTAGGGGATGACCCCATATCCAGAGGCACGTGGTCAGCAGACAAGATCTGCATCATTCCGGACGAACTTCATTCGCCTCCAATATATATGCAGAACCCTAACAAAAAGACTGAAACAAACAATCAGAATTGTGTTGAAAGTGAAACAGGAGAAATGGTGTCCAGAAGCCAAAATGAAGGAAGCAGCAAGTGTGGGAGAAAGATACAAAATTCCAAGTGGCTTCAGCCTGTTCAAGGTGATGACACAAAAGCATCGTGTAAAATCTGCAATGGTACAGAGCTTAGGGCTCACAAACATGATCTGGAGCAGCACATGAAATCGAAAAAGCATGAGAAGAAGGCAGCAAGTCTGAAAATACAGAAACCAGTCACTGAATGTGGTGAGTACTTTTCTTTTGAGCATGGCTTAACAATAGGGGAGGCCCTACGTTCTTGTCATCAAAACACCTACCAGAAAGAGTGGTCTTTGTAGCACTCCTCCGAAACTTCATAGCAATAAGGCCCAATGTCCAGTGTGTGTTTTGTTGGGAAGTCTTAACCCTAATCTTGATTTCTGTGTGTATTTTAGAGAGGCCCTCAAATACGTCATTCAACCAAGAATATCTACCATTTAGATCTCAACAGAATTTGATAACGATTAATAGCCAGTGGCCCGTTATTTTGTGTATGGGGGACCCAATCGGAGTTAGGGGACCAGTCATTGAAATCAACCAAGGAAACACACTTGTGCTTCTGTAAAGAGGCATACCACAACAGTGTTAAGCGATCTTTGGTCCCAGAGAGGTGGGGAGGGCTGCGTTTCGTAGGTCATGTCCTAGCCAATAAACATGCAAAATTTTATCCCTCTCAGACTTTATCTTCCTGGGTAAAACCAAGACGGAAGTTTTGCCCCCCCCCCAACCAATTACCCGTTCATAGTAAAGCTATGAAACACAGCCGAAACACACTGTTATTAAGCATAGCTAAAAAAAAAACGAATAAATAATGATAATTTTAAAGGAGTCAAGTGATCGCACTTGGCTTCACAGAAAGCGGAGCTGGTCTTGGTTGCTCATGTAGCCTATCACTCGTCGGTGAGAACAATCGACCATCTTTCTACTATCATCAAAGACTTATTTCCTGGGCCTATTGGTGAATCGGTGAGGCTAAAAAGAACTAAATGTTCCGCTCTCATTAAGAATGTGCTTGGACCAGAAACCCTGAAGGAGAAAGTGGTTGACATTGGAGATGGTAAGTACTCTTTAATGCTGGATGAGTCAACTGATGTCTCTACAATGAAGTCCATGTGTATATGCATTCGATATTACAGCCCGAAGTTGAAAAAGATAGTGTGTACTGCGTTAGGAATGGTTGAAGTACCATCAACTACAGCTATTATACTCCACGCAGAACTCACAAAATTTCTTGCAGAGTGCAAAGTACCTCTCAAAAACCTGATTCGTATTGGTACTGATGGGGCAAATAACATGTGTGGCGCAAATAACTCTCTATTTACATTGCTGAAAGCAGATGGGTTACCCCACCTTCAGCTTTTCAAATGTGTTTGCCACTCTCTGCACTTGTGCGCTTCCAAGGCGGTGGAAGAGTTGCCGAGCAACCTAGAATTTATGCTCTCGGAAACGTAAGTGGTTTAACGTAAGCCCGTTGCGAAGGGAAGCGTACAGCCAGATATGTAGGCTGATAAATCATGGAAATTCGCCCCTTAAAATTGTGGCCCCTTCTAGTACACGCTGGTTGTCGCGATACACCGCAGTGTGTAGAGTTGATGAGCAATACCTCGAACTGAGAACACATTTCCGCTTCGTCAAGGAAAAAGAGCGGTGCTATACTGCAAGAACTTTACACGAAATGTACAGTGATTTGCGCAACCGTCTATACATTGTCTTTCTGAAACCGCTATTGGCCGACTTTCAGAGGGTGAACATACTATTTCAACATTCGAATGCAGACCAATTTCGTCTGTTTCAAGAGCTGAAAGATTTGGTCATGTGCATCCTGTGCAGGATCCTTCCACCGTCTGCAGTGTGCCTTAACGTCAACCTTGAGTTTCTAATTTACTACCTTCCTGTCGACCAGGTAGACTTTGGGCATTTGTTTCTTTCTGATCTCAGCGAAGCTGATCTTCCAAGCGAGATGATAGAGGAAATAAAGCTTTGCTGTCACGGCTTTCTCAAGACGGCTGCAAGGTCAGTTCTGAAACGTTTACCTCTTGCCATTGATTCCCTTCTGAAATTGACAGTTCTCTCTCCGATAATATGTTTATCTCAGACTAGACCCAGATTCGCCGACCTACCTCTTAGTGTGATTACAGTGAAAGAATTTGGAGACATGGAAAACCAGTGGAGACGCCTGCTCGAGGTTGACTGGAATGAACATTGTGGCGGAGAACTTCCAAAAGACTCCTCTGAGTACTGGGTCCACGTGCTTCAGTTTCGCGACCCTATTGGAGAGCCAGTCTTTCAGAATTTGGCAAAGTGGGCATTGTCGTTGCTGAGTTTGCCTATCAGCAACGCAGTCGTTGAGAGAGCGTTTTCTATGATGAACTGTGTAAATTCAAAGCTTCGGAATAGAATGCTTTTACCAATGCTAAACGCAATTTTGATTTTTCGACTGAGGATGTCTGTCAGGGGCCACTGCTGTTCGTCATTCGTACCATCGGCCAAAATGACTTCGTTCAACAATTCCATATATTCGAAAAATCGAGCTGAAAATGCGTCTGACAGTGGACGATGTGGCAGAGCTGATGCGCCTGACGCTGATGGCGAAGAAGATGAACTCAGTGACATCTTAGAGGCATTTGGTTAATCTTAAAGGGCTATGAAAGACGGATATTCTTAATAACCGAAAATTCCACCCTGGAGCATTTTTTTTCAAACTGCCACTTTTTTTTAGTTTTCCCGTCATAAAGCGCCTTAAAAGGTACGCACTCACTCAACGACTGGCAGCCAGAGTTGGGACAGCCATCTTGCGCTAAAGGTCAATATAATTATGATAAAGTTGTAAACTTCTGAAATCGATGAGTGAGTTGGCTCTCACAGCACAGCAACAAAATTCAATTCTTAGTTTGTCTTACGTAAAAGTATCGAAATTTATAACGCGTATCATTCCCAATCTGGCCCACGATACTTCCTATCCATGTTTAAAGTGGTGGAATGTTCGGACTTCGTTAAAATGTGGCTCATCAAACAGGAAACTGGAGATTCGTCCCAGCAAGAACAAATAAAGACTAAGAACCTTCGTCTCCCTATCTCGATACTACAACCATGCGGAGTCGAATAAAATACGGTTGATACCCGGCGAATTTGAGCGGAGGTGGAGCTGGTGCGGAACATTACAATTCGTTACCTCTACAACTAACTCATCGCAGTACAGCCCCGGAGAAGAAAAATTGAGTGAGAACAAGTGAAAGTGTTTGATTACACTAATCATACACGCCTGGAGGCCTGCTACGGTCTTTTCCTCGAAAATGCGTGGCGGCGATGAGGGAAAGTAGACGGCCGTCAACTCAGTGCTCACTCAGTTCTCAAATTGGCTCCACAACCACTCAGATTTTACGGGTTATCCAATAGTCGGTACATGGACTAAAGACGGATGTTCTACTCAGTCTTATTTGTTCTTGGTCCCAGGGACGTATTGTGGTTCGTGATAACCAATTATGACCCTGGAATGGACTTGTGATAAAGACAAAAGTACGATTGTGTTCCTTGTGTATCTTTCGTAGCCCTTTAAGGGCGTTTTAGCATCGCATTTAGCATTGGGAAAAGGATTTTATTCCAAAGCTTTGACTTTACACAAAGTGATTTCCATAATTTTAGGAATATATATGTGATAATATCCCAATGATCTGTTTTTTTTTGTGTATCTATGTGATAATAAACCAATGATCTAATGATCTTTTTTGTTTTTGTCTGCGGGTTACGGTTGTTATTAAGTAATGCATCATTATGTCCAACCAATACATAAGGGCTGGGACACAATTTTAAGAATTTGTTCTGGCAATAACTCTATTGCGCCAAAAAGAACCTCTGACTGAATCGAAATGTTGACATTAAAACGCCTTGGGTCACAGAGTATCATTATAGTAATCGGAGGTCCGACTCAGTGAAATTATGGGATACAGAAATTGCGGCGCACACACGGACAGTGCTCGAACTAACACAGGAGAAATCGAGCCCGTGGGCGTCCGCGTCAATAATTTTCCCCGAACTGTTGGACAGGAAAGTAAGCACGGTCGAGCATTTTCTGAACATAGTACGCGGGAATTTCTGTAAAGTCTCTAAAGGTCCACATGGGGTAGCGGTTTATCGCAATTGTACTAAATGCAGCCTCAAAATAATCTCTACACTGGAACTGAACTTCCTCAAGCCAGGGGACGAATTGAAAGGTGGATAATGCCAGTAGGATCAAAGGACCTGAATAGTGGTGAGTATTTCTATAAAACGGCCGTCAAAACTTGGACACCTTTAAAAGTAAAGTTAGATTTTGGGCAAAAAATTGTCTGGCTTATTTTTGGCTTGTTTTTCAAAGGCTGCGGCTTACTTTTTTGTTCACGATCTGGCAACACTGATGTAGAGCAAAATAATTCAAAAACTCAAGGCGAGAACTCTATATGAATCAACTAACACAAAGGAAGACGTCCTAGGGTCACCAGACTAGAGAGGACGGGTAATCATATGACAGAGGAAGAGGACGACAATCAACCATTATCATATGACACAGATAGCTAGGCTGCATGGGACGTTTTAGTGGTGAACTCTTGATTGTGATAGGCCTAGTGGAATAAATGAAACATTGAAAAATATTTTCTTTTATTGTCCATCATATGAAAATTATAGCCTAGATGGAAGATTCAGGCTTATTTTTTCACATCAAATGGTTTACAAGGTAAAATTCTGCTTTTGCTACCTTTGGCTATCTTGGAAAGTGGTTAGATTAGGAAAATGAAATTTTCATTGATGGTTTACAGGCTAAAGTATGTCCTGGGAAGGCAGTTTGAAGGGTAAGTTTCTACCAAATCATATTATTGAGTTAGGAATAAAGTGAATACGTCATTTGATGCCTTTTTTTATGCTGATTACAAATATAATAATCATTTCTGTCAGAAATAAATTTTGGTAAATTTCTACCAAATCATATTATTGAGTTAGGAATAAAGTGAATGCACCATTTGATGCCTTTTTTTTGGTAAAATTCTACTTTAGCTACTTTTGACTATCTTGGAAAGGGGATAGGTTAGGAAAATGAAACTTTCAGGAATGGTTCTACAGGCTAAAGTATGTCCTGGGAAGGTATTTTGAATTACCTACCTCCACTCCTTATCCCTCTAGAGGTTCTTAACCTTTGATAACCTTTCGAAATTTGTGTGGTGCAATCGTGGAACCTTTCAAAATAGATTTTCTGTTTACATAAAACACAAGAAGAATGGTTACAGTCTTACAGCATTGTTCAATCCCAATTTGCAAGGTTTTAAAGACATGAAAATACATTTCCTAAATTTTGGAAATAAACTATTTATATGTCTTAAAATTCTGCTTACATAACTGAAATTGCATTTTCAGAGCTAAAGCCAGAGAAAAAGAAACTGATAGGCTAACTGAAAATTAAGGTAAAATGTTGTTTTGTCAAAATTTCAATGGGTATAGACCTGTCATGTAGGCAAATTTCATGACCCTCTAGAGGGAGAAGGAGTGGAGGTAGGTACTTCAAAATACCTTCCCATGACATACTTTAGCCTGTAGACCCATCCCTGAAAGTCTCATTTTCCTAACCTAACCCCTACCCAAGGTAGCCAAAGGTAGCTACAGTAGAATTTTACCTTTTTTTTTATGCTGATTACAAATAGGCCTATAATAATCATTTCTATTGGAAATGAATTTCAGCCCCCCCCCCCTATATCGGCCAATTCAGGGTTAGGTTAGGTTGTAGAAATATATACCCTGAATTGGTATATATAGAGGGGGGCTGAAATTCATTTCCAATAGAAATGATTACTATATTCATAATCAGCATAAAAAAAGACATCAAGTGGTATATAAAAAGGCATCAAGTGGTATATTCACTTTATGCATAAGTCAATAATATGAGTTGGTAGAAATTTACCATTTGAAGTACCTACCTCCACTCATTATCCCTCTAGAGGGTCCTGAAATTTGCCTAGCCTACATGACAGGTCTATGCCTATTGAAATTTTCCTTAAACAACATTTTACCTTAATTTTCAGTTATCAGTTTCTTTTTCTATGACTTTAGTTCTGAAAATGCAATTCCTGATATTTGAGTAGATTTTTTAGCCATATCAATGTTGTTTTTTTTCCAGATTTAGGAAATGTGTTTGCATATATTTAAAACCTTATAAATCAGGATTGAGCAAAGTTGTGGAGCTGAAAACAATTTTTTGTACTTCATTTAAGCAGAAGATCTATTTTGCAAGGCTTCCCTTTTATAACACACAGATGTTTAAAGGTCATCAAAGGTCAGGGCCCTCTACAGAGAGAAGGAGTGGAGGTAGGTACTTCAAAATACCATCCCTGGAAATATTTTAGCCTGTAGATCCATCCCCAAAGTTTCATTTTCCTAACCTAACCCTTTTAGAAGATTGCCAAAAGTAGCTAAAGTAGAATTTTACTGTTTACAGTTGCAGGTAGGCTAAATCATCTAACATGGAATTGTGATTTATTGTCAATAATTGAACTAATATTGGTATTTTAGTGCAAGATTGATAAACTTTAAAAGGTGTGGGCTAATGCTATTGCCTATCTATAAAATTGTACATAGTATTGTCCTTTAATTTAAGTGCAGTTGAGAGTTTACTTCAAATTGAAGAAAGAGAACACACCCCACTAGGAATTTGGTTAAAAGGTCTTTGAAGTTGAGAGATGTTCTTAAATCAATAGAACTCAGCATTAATTGATTTTGTCCTGTTGTAGTACTGTGGGTTTGATCACAGCTTGGTTATACAGAACCCAGAGTTTGAAATCACCTTTAGCAATGCATTCTAAGGCATGGATGCTGGTAGTCAAGAAGCATCTTTAATCCAATGCACAGGCTACATCAATTAATTTGCTTGCTGAAGTTTGAGTATAGCTAACCTCTTGACATATCTTCTAAATGCCCTTCACAAACATTATAATTGTTACCATTTGAAAGTATTAGAGCCAATTCCCTACCAATAAGATCAGAAATAGCCCTTGGCCTTGTTGAATATCCCTGGGATTTTCATCATCTACAATGTAAAGCTCTCTTGAGGGCCTTCTACCTATTTTGGTGGGTAGTTGAGGTGAGTGAATAAAACTTTCTGGAAAAACTCCAAGGCCTAAATACACCTGAGAAGGTACTACTGAGCTACTATGTGCACCACTTTATTTGGTATCAGTTTAGAGACCATTCTCTTCATCAGGAAATTGAGGCTATATTAACAAAAACAAAAGATACAATTTAAGTTTAGGGGTGTCTTGTTATCTGGAAAATTAATTTGCCTGTTTGAAATTACTAGGGGAATAGAATTTTCAGGAAAGAATACATGATTAAAAATATACCATACAAGAAACTGCCAAACTACTATGTCAACCTTTTCCTTATTTTCAGGGCTTGGAAGATTACATACAAAACAGGTCTATATCCCTCTGAATTCTTGCAAGAAAAGTTTTACCTTACCTTAAATTGCATTGTCCAGTGAAATAAGAAAAAATCCTGTAGAGTTGCTGGTCAGTGATGATTGGGAGCCATTGGTTTGGGGACATCCCACTCTGTTTTCCATGGTTTGGTAGACCAATTTTTATCAATGGCAATCTTGAATGCATTGACAGAGGAAGTGTTGACAGCTGCATTGGGAAGCCTGTTCCAGGGGGCCACTACTCTATTGGAGAAATATTGGTTGCAGAGTCTGTTGTGAGCTCTTTTCTGGAGCAGCTTCTTACTATGTCCTCTTGTCCTGGATCATTTGTCAAGTTGGAAAGGCTTCTGAGAAGAGGAATTGGCATTCAGTAGCTTGTAAGCCATGATGACATCAACCCTCAGTTGTCTGTAGATAAGTGTTAGGAGCTGTAGTTTGTTCAGGCAAGATGGATATTCAAGGTTCTTTCATCCATCAACAGCTTTGGTTGCATGCCATTGAACAGAGTCTATTTTCTGTTGGTCATCCTTATTCAGGGATGTGGCAACACACATCCCAAATCCCAGCAATGGTTGCACAAGATCCTTGTACAGCTTAGTCATGACTGGATGATCTGCTATGTACTGTATGCTTAGTTATTCCAAGGGTCTGAGATGCTTTGGTAACTGTTATTTGTGTGTGTTTGTTGAATTTTAATTCTTCATTGATGACTATTCCCAAATGTTTTTCAGCTGCTGAATCTCAATAGAGACACTGGAGAAATTTTTCTAAGTCCCATTTATGACAAAATTATTAATTCTGATCGTTTTTACATACATCCACAAAGTTATATTGTGCAATCGAATAGAGTCTCCGATAACAATCAAACTGGAAAGCAATCAGCCTTTAAAAGTGCTTTACGCAAAATGAAATTCTGAAATGCCATTTAGACTTGTGTTTTTTATTCAGTTACCCTTTCACTGTTACTAGGAAAGGGTCGTCCAATTTTAGTTTGGTGTTTTTATTTTAAGGTTTGGCTTTCATATTTTTACCAGTTTTATTCTGCACTGAGGACGGTCAAGCAGAGGTCTTGACCGAAATATTTGCATAATTTTTCAATTTTTTCACTGGCTGTTAATTGTCCTTGTTTCCTTTCTTCGCGATTTTTTGTTTATCATGATTAGCCAGTGTGGTCTCAGAAATTATTGACAACCCTCCCCCCCCCACAGCCCTCAGGGCAAGAGTTGTAAGTTGTACCCTGGGTGTATGTGTGGTTTCCATAGAAAGTGTTGTAGAAACTTGAAAAAGGGCTCATTCAGTTAAAAATTCACGGGGCTAGTGCCCTTTTTAATAGTCAAAACTGATTGGAGGGCAACTAACCCCCCTCTCATGCCCACCTTTTCCCCAAACACATTCAATTCAATTTATTCGAATAAAAACATAACAATAAAGATCCTAGAAGATAACTTGTTAAGGACCAAAGAAAGAAAAAAAAAATTAAAATAACACTGAAAAAAAAGATAGAATAATAAAACATGGGTAATTAAAGAAAATAGGTTAAAAATTGAAAGATTAA
This sequence comes from Artemia sp. Qi Xiang Cuo, assembly GCF_049724085.1. NCBI lineage: Eukaryota > Metazoa > Arthropoda > Branchiopoda > Anostraca > Artemiidae > Artemia > Artemia sp. Qi Xiang Cuo. Next base: position 77,606,105 of record NC_142800.1, read on the forward strand.
ATTATATTATCAAGTTTTGTTACATTTTTATACAGCTTGCGAAAACTTGTGGCTAGTTCAACACTGGGGTATTTTGTTCCATTGAATAATGGATTTGTAAATGGGAGATTGCTGGGCAGCGCTAGAAACACATTTAGGGATTATAAAGGCTCTATTGGATGAACGGAGACAGTGGGCTTCCGAATTATTACTGTTACAATAGGTTTGTAGTTGAGAAGGAATATTATTGAGGAAAGCAGAGTAAGCAAGTAATAAGTTTAGTTTTTGTATGATTTGATCTAGTGGAGCTATGCCAAAATCTGAACACAAATCATGGGTTGGATATAGACTGGGAATCCGAAAAACTGCTTTAATGGCATGGTTTTAGGCAAATTTGAGTTTTTTAGTGAAGGACCGTTTTGTGTTTCCCCAAACTGATCCGCAATAAGAAAAGTAAGGAAAAATAAAGGAATAATAGAGGGTAACTAGGATGTCAGGAGGTAGAAAATAATTCACACAATTAATCATAGCTACTTGTCTCAAAATTATTGCTGTGATGTAAGAAATATGATTAGAGAAGGACAAACATGAGTCAATAAATACACCAAGAATCTTGGCAACCTCCACTTGTGGGAAGATGTTGGAGGAGTACTTGAGACCAAGAGCAGTTTGGATTACGTCTTGGTTTAGGGGGTTCTGAATAATACTATTTGACTTTTTTTGCTATTAATGGTCATGTTATTTGTAAGGCACCACGCCTGGACTCTGTTCCAAAGGACTTGGACAGAGGCTATTGCCGATGGTAAATTGGTGCCGGTGGTGAAGAAGTTGCTGTCATCAGCAAATAGTACAGGATACACTGAAGGGCCCAGGTCCATAACAAGATCATTGATATATAGGAGAAATAAAATAGGGCCTAGAACGGAGCCTTGCAGGACACCCCACCAAACAAATAAGGGCTGAGAGGATACTCCACCTAAGCTTACACTCTGTACCCTTCCAGATAGGTAAGAATCAAACCAAGAGAGGGGTACACCACGAATACCGTAACTGTTTAATTTTTTTATTAAAATACTATGATCGACCATGTCAAAGGCCTTAGAAAAATCCAAAAACAAACCCAATACAGTTTTTATAAGGTCGAGTTGTGAGTGTATGAACTTTGTGGCGTCAATTAGAACATGAGAAGTGGAAAATATCGTCCGAAAGCCATATTGGTGTGAAGAAGTCAAGAAAAAGTAGTGTTGACTGCCAAACAAACAGGGAGACAGACGTCTGAAGATGACTCTCTTGAGCAATTTGGATGTGATAAAGAGAATTGATATTGAACGATAATTCCGTATCTCAGTTGGATTGTCCTTTTTAAGAACTGGGATAACAATGGCTAACTTTAGTAAATCAGGGAAAACTCCGTGGGTTAAAGATAGGTTGGCAATATGCATGATGGGCTCGCAAACAAAAGGAGATATGGTCTTCAGGAGTTTATTACTTAATCCAAGACAGTCAGCTGTAAAACTATTAGGAAGGGAACCAATGATTTGAAGTACCTCATTGCTATCAGTTGGGCAGAAAAATATGGATCTAGAATTGAAGCAAGGGAATACAGCCTGTACGGAGGAGCGGGAGTCAGTATGAGGAACATTAGAAAAATAATTATTAAATGCGTCAGGTGCATGTAAAGGGTCAATTAATTTATCATTTGTGTCTTTAAGGCGAATAAGTATAGACTTTGATTTTCTATTTTTGAGAGTATATCATTAATGGTGGACCAAATCTTTTTCAGGTTTCCTTTGCAATTGAGAATTTTTGTATATTAATAATTTTTCTTTGCTTCACGGATGAGTTTAGTGTATAAGTTTTTATAATTTTTATAATTTGAAAGGTCAATATCACTACTGGTCTTACAGACTAACTTATATAATTTGTTTTTACTATATGAGGAGACAATGAGGCTATGTGACATCCAGGGACATATAGGGATAGTTTTCTGGTTATGTTTAAGAATAGGAAAAGTTGAATGGATAATATCACTAAGCCGTTGAGCAAAATCATTTGTGGCACAATTAGCCACTTGACCATTTAAAACATCAGACTCGTTAGTGGTTCTTAGGCAATTGATAAAATTGGTCGTATTTGCAGAGCTGTAGTTCCTAGTAGGTGTTGGGATATTAATTCTAGAGCGTAGAGGTAGTGGTTGTGAAGGTAGTGACAAGTAAATAGGAAAATGGTCTGACAGATCCGAAAATATTATATTTGAGGACAGGTCATTTCCCAGGGAAGTGGATACAAAAATGTTATCAATTAATGTTGAAGTTGATCTCACAGGATTGACTCTACTGGGGTTAAAAATTGTGGGTAGAAGACCACTCACGGTTACCAATTCAAAAAAAGTGTCAGATTCAATATTTTTACCAACATTGAGTAGGTTACAATTAAAGTCCCCAAGAACTATTGCCTTTTTATGGGGTAGATTAATAAAATTAGAAAAATCATCAAACAGATTACAAAAACATGAGGTCGGAAATGGTGGAGGTTTATAAAATAAGGAGAGTATATAGGCGTTTTGGCCGATAACTATGTTAACAATTATTGAATAAATACATCTGAGATTTATTTGTGTAGAGAAAATAGATTCGCACTTTGATATCCTGATAAAATTTACATTCGAACAGATGTAAAGTGAGATGCCCCCAGAACACTTTGTCAATCTCCTGGGCATATGGATTATTTGGTAACCAGGGAGTGAAAAATCACTAGTGTCATCATTATCGGAAAGCCATGTCTCTGTTAATCCTATTACGTCAAAAGGGCAGACACCATTGAATGAAGTTAAATCTTTGAACTTGAGCCACTTATCCCGGATGCTTCTGATGTTGAAAAAAAGAACATTAAGGGAATTATTAATAACTAGTTTTGGTTTCACATTGGTAGCAAAATCGAGAATATCAAGGTATTTACAACTAGCATGAGTTAAGGTACCATTGGGGCTGCTTATAGGGTTGGCGTACTGATTACTTTCTATATCGGAATAATTAAAAGCAATGTTATTAGAAAGGGATAAATTAGTTAAAAACGAAAAGTCACACATTAATTAGTCGTCAGGCATTCTTGTTGGGTATCATCTTGCTTGGGTTTTGTTTTGAACTTCATCCTCGCCCAAAGCGACTTGGTGAGGGGTCGTAAATTTGTGTGTTACTGTGTTGGTCGGCTTTTTCTTTTTTTTTTTTTTTTTTTTTGCTATGGCTTGGTGCTTCTATCATCGTTTCAAGTGCTGGTGATTCTTTCAAATTTCTAGGGGACTTGGTAACAGTCGGGATCGTAGAAAATGTTGAGTCAGAATGACATTCCATGCCTTCCTTGAAGGATAAAAGTTAGACCGTAGCTTTTTGCCAGATTTCCTCTCCTAGGAGTATAGTAATGGCCTTTTTTTAAGGATATTTTTCAGTTCAACTGGTTCACTGCCAACCTCGATAAGATGGGAAACTGCGAGGTATGTGGCTAACCTTTGCCATTCTTGATTGTGATGATGAATAACTTGTGGATGTTATAAAACTGGAAGTTGGGAAGAGGAAGGCTGCGATTTGGCCTCAAGTTGAGGAAATTGAGTGGACCATTAGGTAAATGAGAAGCCTTTATCTATTGGGGGTGGGACCTTTTTACTCTGGTTCTTTAAAACTTCAGTTTGGCTGTTTAAGGGTCGACTTGGAGTTGGTTGTCTAGGGATTGTAGCGGCTACAATGGAGTAGGGCAAGTTTAATCTCACAAAGGTTCGGAGGATCTCGGCTCTCTTATGATAGGCTGGACAAAGTTGCTTCTCAAGTGCCGTGTGCTCCTTATTATTACAATTTTTACAGTAGGCGTCTTTCTTGGTGCAATTATCTGTAACATGGCTAGGTTTACCACATTTTCGACATGATTGGAGTGACTGTTTACAATTATTTTTGCTATGACCATGAGCTAGGCAAATTGCACATTGCCTAGGGGCTTTGGTTTATAGGACTTATGGTGAAGGGCCATACCATACAGAAAAACTTCTCTTTGCAACTCATTTTTGCATACAATGAGCACTAAGATTACCATCATTTTTCAAGCTGAGTCTTGTGGCAGTTGTTGGTTGGACGGGATGACCCGAAGAATCCAGTAGTTCAGCTGTAAATTCCTCTATTTGTATACTGGTGTCAACACCATAAACCACGTATTTATACGACGTTTCTACTTCTTTTGAAGTGGCAAAGATTTTGGAACCCTCAACGATTAATTCCTTGGACCTTGAAAGGACCGAATCTGCGGCCTTGTGAAAGGTAAAATAAAAATCTATCAGACCATCTTTCAGGAAAACTACTCCAAAAGTTGAGTTAGCTAGTAGAAAGATAGGCTTTCTAATATCCATTAACTGCTCTCTAGTAAAGGGTCCACCACTTGTTTTCTTGATGGTCACAATGTAATAGTATGGCTGATTTAAAGACCTAGGAAGCAATTCAATTGGTTGGGAATCATCAGGAAGTGATATAATCTCGGGTTGGAGTTCTTCAGGGGATGATCTAATTGTATAATTTTTTCTTTTTTTGCAAGGGGTGTCACTAGTCAATAGGGCGTTAAGGAATAGTCGGGCTTGTGTCCCCTGATGTTATTGTTTTTAGTTAGACATAGGATTCGGGGGTATGGTTCGAGGGAATGGGCTGTTGTTGGGAATGACCGGTAAAAAATCTATGTCTTTTTTAGGAGGGTCATGTTTGGCAAAAATTAGATCTTTGTAACTAAAGATTCCGCAACTTGTTTCTTTTATTTTTCAGAACTATGATTCAGATCCTTTAATCAATTTATAAAGAATTAAGGTCAGTAATATCACTTAGGAAAGTCCAGGGACATGCACGGTCTGTAAATGTTCAAGTTACACACGGGGAATTTCGACTGGCAAATACCAAGAGTAAAAACACCAATTAGATGTTAACACAGCGGAAGCAAGTTCATAACTAACTTTTGACATCCAATCAAAATTTTTAGATAGCCATTTTGTTCAACATAGTTGTAAATTTGGAAATTAGGTCTTTAAGGATGACACCCCCCCACAGCCCTCAGGGCAAGGGTCGTGAGTTATGCCCTGGGAGCGTATAAGGTTTTTATAGAAAGCATTGTCGTAAAAACTTCATAGAGGGCTCACTCAATTTGAAATTGAATCGGCTAGTGCCCTTTTTATAGTTGAAAGTAATTGGAGGGTAACTAACACTCCTCTCACGCCTATCATTTCCCAAAACACATGCAATCAAAATTTTGAGATATTCATTTTGTTCAACATAGTTCAAAGTCCAGAAATTATGTCTTAGAGGATGACACTCCCCTCAGAGCCCTCAGGGCAAGGGTTGTAAGCTATGCCCTAGGGGCATATACGGTTGTTATAGAAAGTGTTGTTGTAGAAACTTCAAAAAAAGCTCATTGGATTGGAAATTGAAAGGGCTAGTGCTCTTTTTAATAGTTGGAAGTCAGTGGAGAGCAACTAACTCCCCTCTCGTGCCCACCATTTCCCCAAACACATCAAATCCAAGATTTTGAGATAGGCATTTCCTGCAACATAGCTGAAAGATCTGGAAATTAGGTCTGTGAGGATGAAAACCCCCCAAACCTCTCAGGGCAAGGGTTGTAAGTTATGCCTAGGGGCTTATAAGGTTTTTATAGAAAGTGTTTTTGTAGAAACTTCAAAAAGGACCAGTTTGATTGGAAATTGAACAATCGAATGAGTCCCCTCTAAAGTTTATATAACCACCCATTCTATAAAAATCTTACAACTTATCAATGGGTAACTTGCATAATTTCCCCCTTGCCCCCAGGCTGTGATTGTGATGGGTTTTGTCAATCCTGTAGGCATGGTTATTTGATATTTGAATTATTTTTCAACAAAATTTCATCTCAAAATTTCAATCAGATGAATTTTTGGAAAGAGTGTGTCTGTGGCTTGTTTTCCTTCAATCACTTTTGCCTTTTAAAAAGGGCACTTACAATTTATAATGAAATGAGCCCCCTTTGCAGTTTATACTACAACTGCTTCTAAAAGAAACAAAAGGGTCAATATAGAGAATTTAGAGGAGAGTATCAATGTTGACAGATAACAGCAATTGAAGCAAAGCTTAGCAGAGACTCTGGAAGTATATGAAGCTGATATGGGGGGTTTGAGGTATTATGTTAAGAGATGACATGTGAGAAATTATAGTTGAAAATATATAGATATTATAAATATGTATAGAATGCTAAGATAAATAAAAAAAAATATGTCACATGATAGAGTATTACTATTGTTGACTGTAAAAAATGAAGAAAAGCAACTAGAGGCACATACAAAATTGGGAAATTCAAGAAGAAAAAGTTAGTGCAAGACTTTGGCTCACACGAGGACTCACTTGTACAGAGTCTGCCCTCTTGGAACCTTTTCTCTTCTACAGTTGTTGAATGACTCATGTATGCCAGTCTTTGGGATGATCTTTAAAATCCCATATTGTATTTAAAAGTATTTTTGATCAAACTGGGGATTTTTGAATTTCCAAGTGAAATTTCATAAAAAGTGGGTCTTTCCAATTAAAAAGGACACCTCAAGTAAGTTAGTGTCAACAGACCTCATGGGATAGAACCTATGCTGGCTGTTTGGCATTATTACCTTAATTTTACATTTTGGAACAATTAAAGTCCATACAGGATCTGTTGTGCTCTGGGTCAATGATGGCAAAGTTTTTTCACTGTGTTAGGGCCCAGTGACACGCAATAAGAGATGTCTGCAGGAGAGATGCAATTTAAGCCCAAAGTGGCATCAGCCTCCTAGCAAGACACTCATTATGATGAAGTTGGCACCAGTCGGTAGTTGAGTGGGATGGACGGTCCCAATCATATTTCCATGGCTTGTCATTCCATTCCTTGTCCAGTCTGGACTTGAAGGACGCAGCCGTGGGTGCAGTTGCCGTTTCAGCTTGAAGGCTATGCCAATCCTTGAAAACACGCTCGGAGAAGATTATGTACTCTAAATTATACTTGTTAGTGATAGGGAGAATTTGTGTGGATGTGGGTGAGTGATGAAGGTGACTTAGCTGATCATGTACATCCCAATCCCAATCAGAAATAGGAGTTGGGGGGGGGGGGGGGTTCTAGTTAAGTTTATTTTTTAAGGCAGGAAAGGTTAGACATCTAGGGCAAAGGCACCAATGAATCGACAGTTTTGTAAAAAACCAGTTTTTCTACTCTAGAAGTCTTAATTTAAAGACTTTCGGTACGAAAAGGGTGTCAGTATGTAAGAAAAACATCTAGGAATCTAGCTGTTTGATGAGAAATTTGAACTTTTGTCTGGAAAGTGATAATAAAGTCCAATTTTCCGAAATTAAAGCATTTTCACCTGCAAATTCGACACAACAAAAAAGTTACCTGTTTTCAACGCAAGTCGGAACCCAATTCAACACCCGTATTGGGTGTCGAACTGATGATTCGACAGTTTATTTAAAAAACCAGTTTTTCTACTCTAGAAGTCTTAATTTAAAGACTTTCAGTTTGAAAAGGGTTTCAGTATGTAGGAAAAACATCTAGGAATCTAACCGTTTGATGATAAGTTTGAAGTTTTGTCTGGAAAAGGTACAAAACTCCAATTTTCCGAAATTAGAGCATTTTCACCTACAAATTCGACACAACAAAAAAGTTACCTGTTTTCGACGCAAGTCGGAACCCAATTCGACACTCGTCTAAATACTTGGGGAATACTTGTGGGCGGAACCTGGTGTATTTGACACGTATATTAGAACTAGAGGCAACTAGAATTAGAACGAAAAGCAACTAGAGGCACATACAAAATTGGGAAATTCAAGAAGAAAAAGTTAGTGCAAGACTTTGGCTCACACGAGGACTCACTTGTACAGAGTCTGCCCTCTTGGAACCTTTTCTCTTCTACAGTTGTTGAATGACTCATGTATGCCAGTCTTTGGGATGATCTTTAAAATCCCATATTGTATTTAAAAGTATTTTTGATCAAACTGGGGATTTTTGAATTTCCAAGTGAAATTTCATAAAAAGTGGGTCTTTCCAATTAAAAAGGACACCTCAAGTAAGTTAGTGTCAACAGACCTCATGGGATAGAACCTATGCTGGCTGTTTGGCATTATTACCTTAATTTTACATTTTGGAACAATTAAGGTCCATACAGGATCTGTTGTGCTCTGGGTCAATGATGGCAAAGTTTTTTCACTGTGTTAGGGCCCAGTGACACGCAATAAGAGATGTCTGCAGGAGAGATGCAATTTAAGCCCAAAGTGGCATCAGCCTCCTAGCAAGACACTCATTATGATGAAGTTGGCACCAGTCGGTAGTTGAGTGGGATGGACGGTCCCAATCATATTTCCATGGCTTGTCATTCCATTCCTTGTCCAGTCTGGACTTGAAGGACGCAGCCGTGGGTGCAGTTGCCGTTTCAGCTTGAAGGCTATGCCAATCCTTGAAAACACGCTCGGAGAAGATTATGTACTCTAAATTATACTTGTTAGTGATAGGGAGAATTTGTGTGGATGTGGGTGAGTGATGAAGGTGACTTAGCTGATCATGTACATCCCAATCCCAATCAGAAATAGGAGTTGGGGGGGGGGGGGGTTAGAGTGAATTGGCTTTTTGAAGGCAGGAAAGGTGAAACATCTATGGCAAAGGCACCAATGAATCGACAGTTTTGTAAAAAACCAGTTTTTCTACTCTAGAAGTCTTAATTTAAAGACTTTCGGTTTAAAAAGAGTGTCAGTATATAAAAAAAGCATCTAGGAATCTAAATGTGTGATTAGAAGTTTGAAGTTTTGTCTGAAAAGGGTACAAAACTCCATTTTAAGACATTAAAACATATTCACATACAAATTCGACACAACAAAAAAGTTATCTGTTTTCAAGGCAAGTCGGAACCCAATTCGACACCCGTATTGGGTGTCGAACTGATGATTCGACAGTTTATTTAAAAAACCAGTTTTTCTACTCTAGAAGTCTTAATTTGAAGACTTTTGGTTTGAAAAGGGTTTCAGTGTGTAGGAAAAACATCTAGGAATCTAACCGTTTGATGATAAGTTTGATGTTTTGTCTGGAAATGGTACAAAACTCCAATTTTCCGAAATTAGAGCTTTTTCACCTGCAAATTCGACACACCAAAAAAGCTACTTGTTTTCGACGCAAATCGGACCCCAATTTGACACTCGTCTAGATACTTGGGGAATACTTCTGGGTGGATCCTGGTGTATTTGACATATATTTGCTTGTTTCTTTGTTTTTCTTCTACTTCATTTAATGTATAAAAGACTATGGAGAAAGTAGAAGTAATAAAACTAACAAAATTGTTTCAAGTATGTAGTATTTGGTATAACAAAATCGGTACAAAAAATTTTAATATACATTATTAAATACAAATAGTATTTAGCATAACAAAATTGTTTCACTAGCATTTCGGAAGGGATAGGGTCTAGGAAAGCGGGAGTGGATTTCAAGCAATTTAAGAAGTTTATTTGATTTAGTGGATTTTATTTTCATATGCAGATTCTTAGTTTCGTCCAAAACATAGGCCTACGCATCACTTCATATAAGATTTTGTATTCAATAAAATTTGTATTTTTTATTTGGATGAAGGATAAATAAGGGTATAATCTAAAAAAATCTGGGGGGGGGCAAAATCAGGTCTGGGGGGCAACTGCCCCCCTGCCCCATAGCAATTTATGCCCCTGCATGGTATGAGGCCAAGTGGCAGTTCCTCAGATGATGGAAAAATCCAGTGTCTGTAAGTAAAACTTCAAAGTTTAAAAAAAAAACTTTTGTTTAAATGTTCTTTCATCTGAAATATTATTAGAAATAATAATCATCAAAATCTCTTGTTGCGCAGAAAGTACCCGTAAATTCGACAGCTATGGTGTCTATGGTTTCGTCAGTGGGTCCTGGAATTTCAACACGTATTATTTGTCATCTGTTTTAAACGTTCAGTGATGTTTTGACAAAGTCGGGTATATTTTGAGAGGGTCCGTTGTTTTCTGTACAAAATTTTGACAAGGTTACTACAAGATATTTTTCAAAGAAATAACTCCCTTGATAGAAGCCAATGTTTGAACTTGAATGCGGCTGAAGGAACATTTTTATTCCACCTGGAATTCCACTACATTGAACAAGAATTTTCGACACTTGGAGCCTAGTTTTGACAATACAATTTCCGTTGCCAGTTTCATTTAATTTTATCAAGAAAAAGCTAATGTGGCTACACTTCAGAGAAGATCAGATGTATCTCGACACATTGGAGCTTATCCCAACTTTTTCTTGCTATAAATAATCAAGTAATGACAGTTTGAACATTACATACCTGAAAAATTGTCGGGAGCTCCTTTCGTGTCAAAAACAGGAAACTGACCAAATTGAATGTTCTTTTCTTATCTGGATGTACCGGATATAGTGTCCACGTTTTGCACCGTCGAAATATAATGACGGCTCCAAGAGATGGTGCTCTAAGTCACGGTTAAGCAGAGCTATCCCGTTTTGAAGGAAAATTTCGACAGTGGTTCTGAAATTGCACTGTCGAATCATCGGTGCCTTTACCCTATGTCTTTTTCAGAAGGTTCCTTTGTGTCAGACATGAGCTATTTGGAACTAAAAACCTCACCTCTTATTTCTTTCACTGTTCAGAACTATAATTCAAATACTATAATCCAATTAACAAGAACCAAGGTCACTAATATCACTTAGGAAAGTCCAGGGACATGCACAGCCTGTAAATGTTCAAGTTACACACGGGGAATTTCGACTGGCAAATACCAAGAGTAAAAACACCAATTAGATGTTAACACAGCGGAAGCAAGTTCATAACTAACTTTTGACATCCAATCAAAATTTTTAGATAGCCATTTTGTTCAACATAGTTGTAAATTTGGAAATTAGGTCTTTAAGGTTGACACCCCCCCCCCCCCCCACAGCCCTCAGGGCAAGGGTCGTGAGTTATGCCCTGGGAGCGTATAAGGTTTTTATAGAAAGCATTGTCGTAAAAACTTCGTAGAGGGCTCACTCGATTTGAAATTGAATTGGCTAGTGCCCTTTTTATAGTTGAAAGTAATTGGAGGGTAACTAACCTTCCTCTCACGCCTATCATTTCCCAAAACACATGCAATCAAAATTTTGAGATATTCATTTTGTTCAACATAGTTCAAAGTCCAGAAATTATGTCTTAGAGGATGACACTCCCCTCAGAGCCCTCAGGGCAAGGGTTGTAAGCTATGCCCTAGGGGCATATACGGTTGTTATAGAAAGTGTTGTTGTAGAAACTTCAAAAAAAGCTCATTGGATTGGAAATTGAAAGGGCTAGTGCTCTTTTTAATAGTTGGAAGTCAGTGGAGAGCAACTAACTCCCCTCTCGTGCCCACCATTTCCCCAAACACATCAAATCCAAGATTTTGAGATAGGCATTTCCTGCAACATAGCTGAAAGATCTGGAAATTAGGTCTGTGAGGATGAACCCCCCCCCAAACCTCTCAGGGCAAGGGTTGTAAGTTATGCCCTAGGGGCTTATAAGGTTCTTATAGAAAGCGTTTTTGTAGAAACTTCAAAAAGGACCAGTTTGATTGGAAATTGAACAATCGAATGAGCCCCCTCTAAAGTTTATATAACCACCCATTCCATAAAAATCTTACAACTTATCAATGGGTAACTTGCATAATTTCCCCCTTGCCCCCAGGCTGTGATTGTGATGGGTTTTGTCAATCCTGTAGGCATGGTTATTTGATATTTGAATTATTTTTCAACAAAATTTCATCTCAAAATTTCAATCACATGAATTTTTGGAAAGAGTGTGTCTGGGGCTTGTTTTTCTTCAATAACTTTTGCCTTTTAAAAAGGGCACTTACAATTTATAATCAAATGAGCCCCCTTTGCAGTTTATACTACAACTGCTTCTAAAAGAAACAAAAGGGTCAATGTAGAGAATTTAGAGGAGAGTATCAGTGTTGACAGATAACAGCAATTGAAGCAAAGCTTAGCAGAGACTATGGAAGTATATGAAGCTGATATGGGGGGTTTGAGGTTTTATGTTAAGAGATGACATGTGAGAAATTATAGTAGAAAATATATAGATATTATAATTATGTATAGAATGCTAAGATAAATAAAAAAAAATATGTCACATGATAGAGTATTACTGTCGTTGACTGTAAAAAAGGAAGAAAAACAACTAGAGGCACATACAAAATTGGGAAATTCAAGAAGAAAAAGTTAGTGCAAGACTTTGGCTCACACGAGGACTCACTTGTACAGAGTCTGCCCTCTTGGAACCTTTTCTCTTCTACAGTTGTTGAATGACTCATGTATGCCAGTCTTTTGGATGATCTTTAAAATCCCATACTTGTTAGAGATAGGGAGAATTTGTGTGGATGTGGGTGAGTGATGAAGGTGACTTAGCTGATCATGTACATCCCAATCTGTGTGTCATGGCTTTTTGTAGCAGTAATTGGTTTCTGGCTGAATCCCAAATCCCACTGCTTGGTTGGAGAAGGATTTGTTTTGCAGCTCTTTGCTGTCATGTTTCCTGTAGACTTTTATTGAATTTCCTTGTACCCTTGAAAAGCTATCCAATTAGAATAGACTTGGGATGATACCATGATTTTAGTCAGGTTGTCGGTCATTAATTATCTTGCCCACATTATCTTGCCATTGGTGCTTGAAAGATGGTGTTTTCAGCTTCCAAAGTTGGAATATGAATGTGTATGTTGGAGACACTTCGTGCATTTTATAGCTAGTTGCTCAACAAATTCCAAAGTTGCTTGATATCACTTATTGATTGGGATAACAATGTACGTTCTGAATTCTTATTTTGGTTAGATCTAAATCTTTAGGAGATTGGTGACCTATTGCAGAACGCTTTCTTTCCTGTACTAAAAGTCTTAGATAGATAGATAGTTTTAATCTTACATGATAGTTTTAATCTTGCTAGTGAAGTCAATTCGGTTATTGACAAATGCTTCCAAATCTTGTTCAGCTTGGCCATTAACAATAAAACTTCAATAGTTTTATTCTTGCAAATCAAGTCAATTTGGTTGTTGACCATTTCAAATGTTCTTCAGCTTGGCCCTTGACAAGTGGTTGTTTTGAGCTGTCTTTGTATTCCATGAAGTACTGGCACTGGGTATTATTTTTTCTGAAGTGGATGACTATAGACTTTGGGTATTGTATTCAAGTGACCAACCTCTTGCCCAATTAGTGAGTGCATCATGGTTGGTTTGGATCACTTTAGTGTATTGGAGGCTGTTGATAGGGCCAATTATTATGGACTCAACAGTTTACAGGCTAATCTTGTCTTTATATTTAGGGGTGCATCATTAAATAAAATCAGGCCCAAAACTGTCCCCTGAGAGACCCCACTTTCAATATTAGCTGATTCAGAGGAGAATTTGCTCTACCGTCCTCCAATAACTTTACAATCCATTTCCTTTCTGTTAGAAATCGCACCATTAAGGTCCATTAAGTATCATGTTGACCAGGAATGTCTTTTCTATAATTTGTGTTGCTTACTCATACTTATTCATTTATATATCTGAAAACCTGTTGTACAAAAAAGGAAAAAGACAGAGTGTAAATAAAAGAAAAGACACTAATCACAAAACGAATTGCTAAAATACTTTTATAAAATCCAGGTAAGGACCAAGATCGAGCTTCAACAATTGAAAAAAGAATAACATTTTAAAACTTAACCAATACTTAGGTAATTTATTGGCTCAGTACCAAAGTCCAAAGACTGCTTAAGTTCTTTAATCAAATGCTATATGCAGCTGTAGTGAGGTTATAAATGCTGACTTCTAATGAACATGAATTAAAGGTCAAGGGGGGGATTAAAGAATAGATTAATTATGGTTGAAACTATGCTAGCTTGGTGATAGTAGATTGCTATTGTATTCACTATGATGGTTGTATTTGCTATTTTTTCAAGAAATTTCCCAAATGCGAAGATGGTAGTTGTCCCTGGTGTTAGGCTCATCTCTGTTGCCATCTTTCTGTATTAGGTTAGTGTAGCCTTTGTTCCAATCTTATGGGATGTATATTGTGTTGAGGGATTTCTGAAGTAGTTATATAAGAGAATCTGTCAGTTATGTATGGGTCTCTTTTAGGAACTGCAGGAGAATTCCATTTCGGTTGATATTCTTGAGTTGAACATCTAAGCCAGATGTGGTAATATTAATGGAAGACACACTTCTTGTGATGTCACACTGTGGGGGATCTGAGAGTGGAGTTTAGATTATCTGCAGTGAACTTGGAGATAAATTTTTCATTTAGTCAATGTGCTATTGCTGTTTGGTCACAGCTTTTGAAGCTGTCTCTTACAAACTGGGTCACAAACCATGCCAGCCTTTTTTAAAGATATCCATCCTCTTCTAGGAATCCTCTCCATGATTTTTACAAGATATACAGGCAGGTTTGATAGATCTGTAGTTTGATGCAAGTGCTCTATTGCCTTCTTATAGATGTAATTAGCTATATTTTTTTTCTTCAGTCCTGATGAATATTACTGAGTTGAAGTGAAAGGTTCAGTTGGAATAAATTATGTTGTATAAATTTCAGCAACCAAGGCCTAAACAGCTCATGCTGGTGAATAGAATAAAAAGGGACAGAACTGATAGCAGCTACTAATAGCACCCCAGATGGACCCCCCCCCAAAAAAAAAGAAGAGATATGTAGTGTATAACATTGTTTGTTAAAAGACTTATTTAGCGCTTGACTTGCCACTCAGTGCTCCTTCAAAATATAATAATAGCCACTAGCTTCATTATATAGCTTTCCTCATCCCCCCTCTATTCTGCCTGTAATATATGGGTGTAGCCCCAGGCTTTATACACCACTGCCCTGGTTTTGTTGGTCCGTATTATTTTTTCTACCCATTTCTCATAAATAATTGGCTCATAATGTCAATAAAAACTGGTATGGTATAAAAAAGACTGGTATGTAGTTGTGTTGCAAATATATTACTATTTACAGATATGACATTAAAAAATAATGTCAGCACAAGGTATCATCTTACTATGTATCTTTATTTTTTTTTTTTTTCCTTCATCTGTGGCAGTGAATGGTTTTATTTTTTTCATTCTGTAAGGGTAAGCCATCACCATAACACCATATCATCTATCAGCATAAGTTTTTCTAGTTTATTAGCTGTTTATGTGTGTGGCAACATTTGTCATGCATTTAAATTGATGTTGGTAAGCTAAAGAGTCTATTTGTAAAAATTGTCCACAATCTTCCAAATTTTTTAATGTCTGTAAGTATAGTCACCCGAAATAGCTATTACGCCTTGTCTTTAGCTCAGATTTTTCCTTAGCTATATAACTGAACGTTACTTTAAATCAGGATGCTGATGTATCTTGCTAACATGTAACAAGCCCAAAATTCTCCTAAAATAGAACACTAGCATGAAGTATCAGTATGGTAGTTTAAGTTAGTTGTCAGTCTGTAAGACCAAATGATTTATTGTCCTCAGTCTGTAAGAAATCAGGTCATCGGTATATTATCTATCAGTTTAAGTTCATTTACAACCTCTGGGAATGAATGGTTTATTGTCTGTTTGGTTTTCTTATTTCCTACAGTTAGAGCATCAAGTAACCTTATTTCATTTTTTGAATTGGCAAAGGCTTTGAAATCACAGGCAGCACAATAATAATATCCTAATTTTAAATCAACTTGTAAAACATCTATCACATTGCTTACATTGGTACGTAAGATATAATGTTTATAGCTTCCAGATCTGGGATATGAATGTGTATGTTAAAAACACTTCATGTTAATGGCAGCGCTGGCCTCAGTGTATTATTCATTTATTCAGCTTTGAAACTTTCCCTGTTTTCTAATGTTGGCTATAAATTAATTTCAGTTAGCTTCATTGACTTAGTACAACAACTTGCAAAGATAGCAAAAAGATTATTTGCTTAAGTTTTACTAGATAAATAAGACTAGATAAAGCTACTTAAAAATGTCTGTGTGAACTACTTAAAAATTTGCTTGATTCTTGGGATGTAAAAAATTTGCCATTTCTCTCCTGGGTGTCAGTTTGCCTATGAAAATTTAGTTGAATTATATTTAGTTTTTTGGTTTCTATTTCCTATATTTGGGTATCAAGCTACCTTCTTTCATGTATTTGAAAGTAGTTTTAAAATCTTAAAGCTTGTTCAAGATCTATTATAATAACATGTTTGTGAACTTTCATAATTTTTATCATTATAGACACCAAGACTTTGCTGGGTATTGATGTTAGCCATTTTTTATTGGATTCATTGTGTTCATGATCCAGTTTTACAGCTGCAGAATTGTATCACATATCAAATTGGCACCAACACTTCCAAGAGGCGCAAGTTCTAAGAAAATGAGAAGATCCATGGAGTATAATAACTATAACTATTACCAGTATGCCTCATTGGGGCACGAGGCAGCTAATAGCTACTTCAGGGAATATCATACATCCACTGCTAGGTTTGATTCAGGACACGTAAGAAGTCAAGGCTTTAATAGAACTTTGACTGAAATCAGAAAGTGGGAAAGTGCAACAGACTGTCAGAAGCTGAAAGGTGAGATGGTTAAGAATTCTAGCTTTGTATTTTCATATCTTCTTTTTAAGTTTTTTTGCATTAAATCTATTCATGCTTCATACTATTACAAAATTAAACCTTGGAAAAAAAGCATAAATTAGCAAATTATATGCTAATTAATACATTATATAACCCGGCTGACTGACTGTATTTCTAACAGTGGGCTGTAACAAAAGTGTGTTTCAATCCCGCTTTCTAGGGCTATAATGGGAGAAATGTTGAGATGGCTAGGACACGTTCTGAAGAGGAAGGATGACAGATTGCTGAAGATTGTCCTTATTGGCTAAATGGAAAGTAGGTCGTCCGCTGTTGGGGTGGGAGGATGTCATAAAGAAAGATCTAAAGGAAGTGGGAACTTTCTAAGAGGGTGTAAAAAGTGAGGTTTTGAATAGCTTGGGATGGAGGAGGAGCGTGCTTAACGGTTTTGGCCTCAGGCGGCTTGGTGTTGTGGTGAGTTGTTAGTAGTAGTAGTATAAATTATAATTTGGGGTTTAATCTAGGTGTGTTTATTCCAATCCACTTTTTCTTGTGTATATTGTATTATGACATCAATGATCTACTCGCACGAGGAGGGTGATAGGGTAGAGGTTCTCCTAAAATTGGTCACAAAGAACCTTTGGGAAAAAAATGATACAACCAACCACTGCACTTCTTCTGAAGGCCCCTCTCTCTTGACCCTCTACTAACCTCTCTCAAGACCCCTCTTTCTTGGAAGAACATCTAGTAACTAACTAGTACAGGAAGTCTGTGCCATAAGAAAGGAAGGATGAGATTTTGGATTGAAGAGAAAACTTGTCGTAAAATTGTCCTTGATTTTACCATGAGGGCACAATATTTGTCCTTCATTGCAATGGACTCTTGTTGCAAGGATTGGAACAGTTGCTACAAGTGAAAATTCATTGAAATTCTGTTTTTCAATCACAGACCTTAAGTTTTCAAAAAGTAATCTTTCTTTCAGTAACTTTGCAGCTAAGAAGTATTTGTAGATAATTTTGGAATAATGAAAATGAAACTTGCCTGATATAAACTAAAAAAAGAAAAAAAAACTGGAAATTTGTTGTTCTGATGACTTGTGAGTAAAGGCTGGAGGCCCGAAATACTGACCATAGTAAGTGGATGGATGGGATCTCAGGCTATTTTCGAAGGCCCGTTGTTTCTCAGGGCTAAAGACTCATAACAGTAATTGGGGAGGGCCGAAGTCGCAAGTCAGCAGAGGGAGGTGACAAAAGGCGGGCAAAACTGGCTTAGTTTCCAGCTAAGATTCAACTATACTGCCGCAGAGGAAAACTGATAATCTGTGAGTTTTGGAAAGCTATGTTTGCAATCATTGATGACAAAAATGCCGCAGAGGAAAACTGATAATCTGTGAGTTTTGGAAAGCTATGTTTGCAATCATTGATGACAAAAATTTGGGCAGAAAACTCTTTAACCACCATCAGTCCATCTTAGCATACTTTTTCAATTTCAGAATCAACATCTTTTTAAGCATGTCTCTGCTGCAACTAGATGCACATTGAATGTCTTTATCCAGTGGAAAAATTTATTATTTCCCGATTCCGGGAATTTTTAATCCTGACGGACTGGCACATGAAGAGCTTGTTTGTACGTCAGAAATTCAGTTTTCTCAGTATTAAGCCCAAATCTCCTTGAAAATGTTGTCTAGAGTTTATATCACTTCAAGGTCTTATTTAAACTTATTAGTACTGCATATTATTCGGATTTTGTATTTTTCGTATCTGAAGGAGAGCCCAACACCACTGCCTGCAATATCTGGCTATAAACCTTTCAACAAATTTTAATTGATAATTGAAACTTAATATTGACCTTGATATTGATACAAATGTTACAGAAGAAATAATACACTTAGTTTCTTTGAGTTTCTCTGAAAAAATTTGAAATTTTTGGAAATATCTGAAATTTGAATTTAAAAATTTGAAATTTCCCTGAAAAAATTTGAGTTTCTCTGAAATTTTTTTAGTTTTAACGCTGTTGCCTTCTTTTAAAAAACAGCAACTAAAAAATGAATTTGTGGAATGCAATATCAACTAAACATTGTAATATTTAAGGCATGTTTTCACCTCCTATTGCTGATAAAGTGGAATAAGTGTGTTCTTTCTTTTTATTCGTTGAACAGAAACAAAAAATTAGCTGAATTATTTAAGCAAGAAACTTGAACTTTTTTAAATGTTGTATAAAAAGCAAGAAAGATTTAATGTTTTTGAGATACAGAAAATTATCATTAAAAAAATACTTTTCCTTTTTGTTAGTTTGAAAGGTAGCAACACCCTTATTTATGCTAATTTCTGTTCATTTTAAATTTCGTTTATCCATTTCTAGAAATTTATGCTTGTTTTAGGTTTGATGTAAGCTAATTCCTACTCTTTTAAAGTTTTAAATTCGATCTTACTATTCATGATGAATTTTATTGTTTGTTTTAATGCTAAAAAATAATGCTTACTTCGAAGACACGCTTTTGCAGTTAAAATAGCTGGGGAATCCTCATTGAAACTTGGGCAAATTTTTTGAGCCTTTGCTAAATTATTTCGCATTAGCAGACTTTAAATCGATTTTGCTGATTCCGCCTGGAGTCTTAAGTCTTCGGACTGTACCGCATTTTCGACAGTGTTGCCAGGTTGAACCGTAAAAATTTACAAGCAAAAGTTACTATTTAAATGTGGCAATAAAATACTACTTTTAGGTAAAATTTAAGCACTAGTAATCTGTTTATTCCAAAGACAACCTTATCCTCGAAGTAAAGCTACATTGTCTTAAGCTTGGGGGTGAAATATGTTCCTAGCTTTTTATTTCCAACTGGATCGTTTCTTTTTTATTTGGCACCCGCTATTACCATAAACGGCGTAAGTGCATACGGAGGTTCCTAATTTCTCCTAATTCTTTTAAGATACATGTGGTGGAGTAGGGTTTCACTTCATCAATTCAAAAATCAGATTTTATTTTCGCGGTTCTTGGTACTTTAAGGTTCTACCCGCTCTTCCATCCTCACTAATCATCCTCCTTGAAAATAAATTTTCATCCCCAAGGCCTCTTTAGCCAACCCATACAGCCCCGGGGACGCCTAGGCTAATTGCTGACTCTGCCAACTTTGGATTTCTTGTTCTATTAGTCTATCCTTCACTTTTTTTCCAACTGGCACCCCATTCCAATCTTGCATTTTACCCATGATGAGCTTGCTCTTTGATACTTGGATACGATGCCTAAACTGTTCTGTCAGTGATTTTCTATGATTTTTGGATGTTTACTTAATGCATTTTTTTTTACAAATAAAAAGAAATGAAAATATAGAACAAAAAGGGTATGATATTTCAAATAAGACAGTGAAAAATAAAAAATATACCTTTTTCACTAATAATGATAATAGTCCGAATATTTGGCTCCATGTCCGGAAGCTCTTATCAGTAGGGGAAACAAAAAAATAAAACTCACTTAGACTATTTTTCTTATTTCCCACTGTCTTATTTGAAATATTATACCAGTTTTCTATATTTTCATCTCGTTTAATTTGTAAATGGAAAAGTTCTAATAAATTATTTGCAATTTTTCATCATTTGATTTTTTTAAGAACGACAAGAAAGTCAGTTTTTGGACTTTACGATTATGTCGTATAATGTGCTTGCTCAACAATACCTAGAGACAATGCCTTATTTGTACTGCAAGTGCTACGGTGAGGATTTGGAATGGTCATTTAGAAAACAAAGACTTTTGAACCAGTTCAAGGCGTCCAAATCAGATGTAAGCTTTTTTTTTAATGCCCTTTATCGTAAAGTCTAGCATCTTTCTTTATTATTTCCTGCATATTGTCTATTTATAAAATATAATATGAGTCTCTAGTTTGAATGCAGTCGTTTCAGGTAAACAAAATGTGTTATATTATTTAAGGAGCAATAATTGTACATCCATATTCATCTGTAAATCTTATGTCGAAAACTGCACTAAGTTTTCTCTGGAAATTGTCTTATTACCATTTTCCAATGTGAAAAACAACCTAGATAGGTCACAACTTAGGGTAAACTCGTTTCCCGCTCCTACCACCCTAAATTTTATTCATAATTGACTTCTGACTAAAATGAGAGATCCCTGAAGGTTTAAAGCCTTGACAAAATAGGAGTTCCAAATGTTATTTTTTTGTTTACAAATCATTTGGTTCCGAGCGTTTGAAGAAAGAAATTCAGCTTGATAGCTATGAAGTGAGTCTCGGATTCTTAATTGCTTCACACTAGATGCTACGCATTGCGGCAGAAAATGAGAGTAACAATGTTTGAGGACCGATTTTTATGCCAGAGGACAGAGGCTCGGTAATTATTTTTCGTTTAATAAGATTTTTTCGTAATAAAATAATTTTTCGTTTTCTGATATGAATAAATGATCTGTCTTGATCACGTTTCCACTTTTCAACTGGGACAAGTCCAGACTGACTACTACTTCTCAATTTCTTAACATGACGGTGCAATATTTTACTATTATGCTGTCTGGCTGCATCTTCAAGACCCTCGATAATTTTATCTATTGAACGCCTCTTTAATTTGTACCCAAACTTTTCGTACAAACCCCATCCTCTTTTTTTACCAAGCTTAAAACATTTTTCGCTAATATTCCGAAGAGAGTGATCAAAATACATTTCAGCGAATTATTCGGCTATATAACCCATAGCCTTCTTTAGTAAAATAGAAGAAACACTGTAATGACGTCCGTCGTCATTTTTTGATAGTAATGGCCATTACGTTTTCGTCATTTTTTTTTTATAGTAATGGCCATTATATCAACTATTCCGTCGGTTAATGATGGGTTTTAGATTATTTTTAAAATAGAAAGACAAACACTTTTTTAGATAGATAAAATGATGCAATACCTTAAATTAGGTGTGTTTTTTGATGCAATACCTTAAATTAGGCATGTTTTTTCGATGCAATACCTTAAATTAGGTGTTTTTTCGATGCAATTTCTTAAATTAGGTGTTTTTTCGATGCAACACTTTAAATTAGGTGTGTTTTTTCGATGCAATACCTTAAATTGGGTGTGTTTTTTTGATGCAACACCTTAAATTAGGTGTGTTTTTTCGATGCAATACCTTAAATTGGGTGTGTTTTTTTGATGCAACACCTTAAATTAGGTGTGTTTTTTCGATGCAATACCTTAAATTGGGTGTGTTTTTTCGATGCAACATCTTAAATTAGGTGTGTTTTTTCGATGCAATACCTTAAATTTGGTGTGTTTTTTAGATGCAACAACTTAAATTATGTGTGTTTTTTCGATTCAATACCTTAAATTGGGTGTGTTTTTTTGATGCAACACCTTAAATTAGGTGTGTTTTTTCGATGCAATACCTTAAATTAGGTGTGTTTTTTCGATGCAACACCTTAAATTAGGTGTGTTTTTTCGATGTAATACCTTAAATTAGGTGTGTTTTTTTCGATGCAATACCTTAAATTAGGTGTGTTTTTTCCCAAACCACGCTGCCCTCCTATGACGAACAATTAAGCGTTCAATTGGGGATAAATCTATTTATTAGACAGTCAAAACAGATACTAAAGTCTGGATATTTCGACCACATATACAGTGGTAATTTTGATTTTATAATTTTAATTTTCAAGACCCTTGGTAATTTTATCTATTACACGTTTCTTTAATTTGTACTTTAATGCCTTCTCTACTTCCGTTTCTGTCCGCTTATTCTCATATGATCTATCGTCCAAAAACTTGTTGTACAACTCCATCCTCCTTTTTTTTTACCAAGCTTAAAACTTTTTTCGCTAATATTCCTAGCTGTGTTTCTAGTTTTCCTTCCTAAACGCCATCTGCAACTTCGGAAAATATTTTCTTAAGATTGTAAACTAATGCATCATACCCAACTGGTAAGTTCCTTTCCGATTCTTATGCTGGAATCTACCAACGTCATAACTTCTCGGGAGGTAAGTTATCCCTCCTGGATTTTAGTCAATTATTGTATTTTTATAGTTTATTAAAATAAATTGATTACTGGGTGAAATTTGGCTTTTCATCAATCAATATCTTTATTACCCAAAAAACCCAAAAGGTTTCAAAAATGAAGTAAGAGAAAGCGAAAAACAAAGAAAGAATAAACAAAATAAGAAATACACGCATAGAAAACATAATATTCCGAATGGCATAACATACAAATAATACAAGTAATATACAGGCTATTTGACTTGACCAGCTTAAACAAAAAGCGAACCAGATGCTGCTCAGCCGCTAGTTGTGGCTAAGTTAACTCGTAAGCTGAGATCAGACGTTTGTTTCTAGCCCCTAGAGGTATCCCTAAAATAAACTTCGCAAAATGAAACAATACAGACCAGATAAAAAAAATTTTATCCGTTGCTGTAAACATATTCCAGAATGGAGTCAATGCAAGGGTATAAGGCATGTTAAAAGCGTTATGCTTAGAAATAGTAAATATAGTATATTTAGAATTAGAAACTAAATGATCAAACATAGACATTCCTGAAAAAAGGGCAATTCCAAGCCCCCTCCAAAAAGGTTACCCTTGTTCTCTTGATAAACAATATTAGCCAATTATCAGTTTTTCTTTTCAAATATTCCTGCTTTAGAGTTCGTGGTATTGCATTCAGGCTCAAATTACTAAATGGTTTGAATGTATTCAGTGTTTAAATAGCTAGTTGCATATTTTTTTTAGTGTGGTTAGTTTTTTCGAGTTTAATAAATTGGCTCGCAATACAAATGTGACGTATTATGGGACTCTTGTGATTCAAATACACCTCGAGTAAAAGTAAAAAAAAAAATTCGTTACCCGTGTTTAAAACACATAATAAACGGCAAGCTTGAATACAGATAAAGGATGCTGGGCTGCAACTGAGATTATTTGGAAGGGCGCCAGAATAATTTTAAAAGTTTTGGTATAAAAGTTACTTCAGTTTCCTCCTCACTCCTGTACCAATATATTGAAAAGATCACTCTCGGCATATTTGGCTAGTCTACTCTTTCGATTAACCTTTTTTTAGATTGTATGTCTGCAGGAAGTGGAAGCCTAACTTTTCTATTCTACCTACCTTTCTTTCAATACTACTTTTCTACACTTCTATATTCTACATTTCTTTTTATCTATCTTTTTCTTTTAGATGGTTTGCCTATAGGAAGTGGAAGCCCAACGTTACTATGACACCTTCCTACCTATCTTTCAGTTCTACTATTGCACATTTCTGCATTCTAGATTTCTTCCTTTTCTACCTTTCTTTTTTTTAGATTGTATGTCTACCGGAAGTGGAAGATCAACATTATTGTTACATCTACCATCAATTCCTTCAATTCTAACTTTGTACATTTTTTTAGATTGTATGTCTACAGGAAGTGGAAGCTGAGCACTATTATGATACCTACCTACCGTTCTTTCAATCCGAGGGATATTATGGTACCTTTAAACAGAAAACCCGAAAAAAGGTTGATGGATGTGCTACCTTTTTCAAGAGATGCAAATTCAGTCTAAGAGGGGAACATTCCTTAGAGTTGCGAAAAAATGGGAAAAATATTCTTGATCGAGACAATATTGCACTCATTTCGATTCTCGCTCCGTTAAAAAACCCTAGTAAAGAGATATGTATTGCTAACACGCATTTATTATATAATCCCAAAAGAGAGGATGTTCGCTTGGCCCAGCTCCAATTGCTTCTTGCAGAAATAGACCACGTTGCTTTCAGAGATGCTACCTACCTTCCAGTTATATTCTGTGGCGACTTAAATTTGAATCCTTCAAGCAATTTGTACTCTTTTCTAAGTCAAGGGCGGCTTAAATATGAACATTTAGAGCAGAAGAAACTGACCAACAATGGTTCAAAAATAGTTGGGAAGACATTTCTTCCAAAAGACTTGCATATTTCTGATTCTTGTCAGCATTTGAAAGCACTAGAGAAAAGGAATTGCATTGAAAAAGCTGTATTTTCATCGGGCACATTGACGCATGCGCTTGCATTCAAAAGTGTTTATAATTCAGATAAATTTCCGAAAGCTCATATGGCTTCGACTTATCAAAATGATTGGACTTTGGTTGACTATATTCTTTACAGGTTAGAGGAATTTTTCATCTTTTCAATGAGTTTTTAAAATTTAAAAAAATTTTTCCCCATGTAGAGTAGGATTTATTTTCGAAATACATTATACTCACACTCGTCGACAAATTAAAATTATGCATAACAACAGCGTCATTCGTACTTTTTGGTCTTGGGCTGGCCACTGTTTTCGGTCTAATTTCTGGATAAATCAAAATTATGCGTGCCAACAGCGTCATTCATACTTTTCGGTCTTGGGCTGGGCAGTGTTTTCGGTCTAATTTTCGGATAAATAAAAATTATGCATGACAACAGCGTCATTGATACTTTTTGACCTGGAGCTGGCCATTGTTTTCGGTCTAATTTTAGGATAAATTCAGCGTCATTCATACTTTTTAGTCTTGGGCTGGTCAGTGTTTTTGGTGTTTTCGGTCTAATTTTCGGATAAATCAAAATTATGCTTGACAACAGCGTCATTCATACTTTTCGGTCTTGGGCTGGCCAGTGTTTTTGGTCTTTTTGGATAAAGCAAAAATTATGGATGACAAAAGCGTCATTAATACTTTTCAGTCTTAGGATGGCCAGTGTTTTTGGTCTAATTTTTGGATAAATAAAAATTATGCATGACAAAAGCGTAATTCATACTTTTCGGTCTTGGGCTGTCCAGTGTTTTCGGTCTAATTTTCAGATAAATAAAAATTATGCATGACAACAGCGTCATTCATACTTTTTGGTCTTGGGATGGCCAGTGTTTTCGGTCTAATTTTTAGATAAATTAAAATTATGCACAACAACAGCGTTATTCATGTTTTTTTGTCTTATTTCTTGGTTGGCCAGTGTTCTATTTTAAAGCGTAAAACTTGTGATTGACTGGTCTGATTTAAGGTAGAACTTTTTGAAATAAGAAAAGATGGATATTCATAAAAGCAGTTCTCTATAATTGTTCAGTAATTTTCATTTTCTCTAATGTTTTATTACGCTATGATTATGGACAAATTACTGTTGTACACAACCATTTCAAAGCAATATCATGCCATTTCAATTTTCTGCTTTTGGAGTACAAACGTGGTGTAAAAGCACATTTAATTCATAAATCTTTGATTTTTATCGACGGGTATCTCTAAGGAGTGGCTCTGGTATTCAGCTCATTATGCCCAATCGGGCATGGTATTTCTCGTGATAGTTCTCATGCAGTCACGGCACGCAGGTCTGAACATAAGTATATACTGCAAAGATGTTTGCAGTATATACTGCAACGGCTTTTGGCCGTTGCAGTATATTAGGCCAATGGCCTAAGGACTTTGGCCTTTGGCTCCTCCTCTCTCTCTCTCGTCATCTCGTAGAAAAAAAATCATTACCATTTGAAGGTCTTTTGCCACTTACTCACCATCAAACATCTTATTCCTAACCCTACTAGCATATTTTCACAGGATTTCCCATACTCGTTGACGTTGTTGTTTTTGGACTTTTCTATAAGTTAAAATTATCGAATCTCTTTCTCATGTCCTAAAAATCCTAATTTGAGAACATGTTGATGGAAGAAGTGTTGATGGGGAGTGCTTCTTTCACTTTTTTTTTTTTATTTCATGTTTGTTGTGTATCTGTTGATAGACAAAGCACAAAACCGAAAAGTTCAAAAATCATTGCGTTGGATGCTGTTTTTCGGTAAGCAAAATTGCCTCTTATGTAGCCAAGAATAATAATTTTTTTATTTTTTAATCCATTATTAATTACTTTTTTTGCGTGATGATAATATTTTAATCTTCAGAGAATCAGGGAATGGACTTGATATGGATGAATTGGAGTTTTTAGATTACATTTTTTTATTTATTGTATTATTTTATTACAGTGAAAATGGCGAAGAATTTGATGAGCCAGAAAAGCGAGAACTTACCCTTTTGAAGAGACTTCGTCTTCCAACAGATGAGGACTGCCAAAAACTTGGCCCATTGCCCAATAGTCAAAACGGATCGGATCACTACCACCTTGAAGCAAAATTCCGTTGGCACTTCAACAAATAAAATATGTATTTTTGGAGATTTTTGTGAAAGATGGTTTTTAATTTTGTATATTTTGTGAATCTAAGGTACAGTGTCAAATTGGGTTTATTTTGTATTTAAGTTGTTAAAAAAAAAAATTGAAAAATATATTTTTTCCCATGTGGTAAGGTCTGAGTTCCAATCCCTCCCAATGAAACACAAAAATATGAACTTTTCGGTGTTGCGTCAAGAAAATCTTTGTATAGCCGACACCTTCCCTCTTTCTTACTTTTGATTATAATGAAAACATCAGTGTGTTTTTTGGAAACCTATCTAATATAAACATGTTTTGATCACCGTTAGTACGATAAAGTGTTACCAGGTTGAGATATAACGATTTTCTGGAATGAAAGCTTTTTAAAAATGATGGTTAGTCAAAACTACAGATTAACATTTTACAAGATCATCAATTTATTATTTTAGTTACACCACAAACAAACATACCAGCTTGTCTATGATAATTAAGTGAAGTGAATTTGATGGATGCCAGTTAATCTTCTGTTTATTGGTGTATAAGCTAAATCATTTCGTATCATATTGCCAATTCATTTAAAACTGGATCAGTGCCGCCAACGGATTAGTTTATATTAGTTTCCTGATTTTTTCGCAATCATTAGCAATTGGAAAATAATTTTGATAAAATCCTCCATTTTAGATAAAAATAGAAGGAAAATCATTTACATTTTCAAGAAAGATCAACTTTCATATGTCAAATCTTTCTTAACATAAGTAAACAATGATGGTGGCAAAAAAGGGGGGGATAGGAATTATTCAACATGGCAAAATTCAAAAAAAAAAATGTTGATATGCATTTTTGTTACTTTTTTTTACGAGTTGAATAAACATTTCGCGGGGGAGGGGGAGGGTTAAACCCGGCATTCCTCCGCCCCTATATACGACCTTGGCTACAGATGTCGAAGCTTGAATGTTATTATTAATTTGTTCCCAATTACTGTGTAATAGTAAGTCTTTTTCTTCCCAGGTTTTTCTTACAGACACAAAAACTACTGCTCTGAGCTTTTATCATATCTAATTTTTAAAAATTGTGACTTAATTCCTTACGTAAACTTGAAAATTGAACAAACCCCAACTAGAAAAATTAGGAACGGGATAAATAATTGGCGTTGTTGACGGCAGTAAAATAGAAAATTTTTTAAATAGCTATTTTGTTCAACGTAGTTGAAAGTTTTGAAAATTAGGTCTTTAAGGAAGACAACCCCCCCCCTCCCCACAGCCATCGGGGGAAAGGTTGTAACTTATGCCCTTGGGGTACATAAGGTTTTTTATAGAAAGCGATGTTGTAGAAACTTCAAAAAGGGCTCATCCGATAGGAAATTAAAAGGGCTAGTGCCCTTTTTAATAGTCGAAAGTGGCTGAAGGGCAACTAACCCCCCTCTCACACCCACCATTTCCCCAAACACATTCAATCAAAGTTTTGAGATATTCATTTTGTTCAACGTAGTTGAAAGTTCTGGAAATTGGAACTGGAATCAGGAGACGAATACTTATATATAAATATAATTAATTCGTGCGCAATTAGGATTTATTCGCAAGATGTGATTAGAGTGTGAGCCGGACATTTAATCATGGAAAGCTGGGCTGATGAATTAATTTGTATTTAATTTAGTATCACTAAAGATAATGAAATAGATGACAATGTAATAGTTTCCTATAAAAATTGCTGGTTTAGGCTTTTATGCTTATTCTATGTCAAAATGATTGTTTTTATAATTCGTGTAGATAATAAATACTTGGAATTTCATCACTTTGAAAATTGTGTTAACTTTCCTAATTATCTTGATGTGATACTTATTTCTGCCATCTCAATTATTGACAGTTGCCAGCAACAAGCTCTTGTAAATTTGGCGAGATATTTTTGCTAACAAATTTCATGGCTTGTAGTATTTAGACGCGACTAGTCTAAACTGGTATATTCAAACTCACACTAGTAGTTTGGTGAATTTTGCAATCACATTCTAACACCGCACCCTGATGTTGGATTTTTTGTATTTGTACGGTGTGTTTTTTTTGTTTTTTTTTTTGCGTAAAACCAGTTGTGTCTCAAAGTTATAGCTTGGATTAGATCGAAATCTGGTGTTTTAGTTATGGCTGTTGATTTGATGTGACGCCGATTATTTTATAAACATATTCTTAGAAACTTTCAGAAGGTAGATGCTGCATGTATGCAACTGCAACTCTATAGAATGTGGGTTCAACCCCTCTCCTCTAAAAAGGGAAAATCGAAATAAATCTAAGCATCCCCTTTGGTTATTTGACTTTAAAAAAAAACCTGTTATGCTTGATTTGGCAAAAATTGGGTTCGTAAAAAAGGAAATGTTTTTTAATAAGATTTTGATAAAAAATTTTAATATAAAATTTTAATGTAAAATTTTAATATTTTTAATATAAAATCATGAAATCTTTGAGGCTGTAGTCTGAGATCATCTCATTTCTATAATTATCAATTCTATATATAATTTTTAACGTTAAATCATAAAATTTTTGAGACTGTAGTCTGGGATCGTCTCATTTCTATAATTATTAATTCTATATATATAATTTTTTATATTTTTAATATAAAATCATAAAATTTTTGAGGCTGTAGTCTGAGATCGTCTCATTTCTATAATTATTAGTTCTATATATAATTTTTATATAATTTTTTAATATAAAAGTTTTATATTTTTAATATAAAATCATAAAATTTTTGAGGCTGTAGTCTGAGATCGTCTCATTTCTTGTTAAAGTATTCATTTTGGGACTGTTGCACAATTTCTTGAAAACCAAGCGCCAGCTATAGCCTCTTGCTCAGCAACAAAATTTTTTTCGATGAGTATGCTCCGGCGTAACTGATATATTCAAAGGGTCGAACGTTGGTATCCCTTTGATGAGTCTTGATTAATAACATATTCTTGTCGATTTTTGATTAGATAATTTATATGGATCAAAATAATATAATTCAAGAAACTACGGCTTTCAAAGATGTGGTGCCAATACAACAATATAGAGGGAGGGAGCAAAATACATTTTTCAAAATCTAGGGGGGAAATTTTGTTGTTGCAATTTTTCTGAATGAGAATACCTAAAAAGGCATTTTTCTGTTACAATACCAAAGAAATCATTTTTCAAATTCTAAGGGGGGAGAGGAGGGTACATATTATGTTAGGCAAAGCATTGGATTATTTTTAAAGAATTTTGGATTATTTTTAAATAATCCAAATATAATTATTGCTTTTGGATTATAGATTGCATTTGATTATAGATATAAATGTATCTTTTCAAAATCTGAAAGGGGGGGGGGGGCAATTTTGTTATTTTTGAAATTTAAGCATATTATATTTATTTCAGCATGATTATTACTGTAACTCGGAGAATGAATAAATGAAAGAATTATAGATATCGATTCTTTTAATATTTGAAAGTAGGGCTCTAACTCTGAATCCTAAAATTTGTGACGCTATACTTGAGCCGATTTTTAATAATATTAAATAAAAAAAATAAGTTTTTTTAACTGAAAGTAAGGAACGACGTTAAAACTTAAAACGAACAGAAATTATTCCGTATATGAAGGGGGCTGTCCCCTCCTCAACGCCTCGCTCTTTACGCTAAAGTTTTTTTATTGTTTAAAAAAATAGAGTTGTGAGAAAGTCAAACTTTAGCGTAAAGAGCGAGGCGTTGAGGAGGGGACAGCCCCTTCATATACGGAATAATTTCTGTTCGTTTTAAGTTTTAACGTCGTTCCTTACTTTCAGTTAAAAAACTTGTTTTTTTTTATTTAATTTTTAAACGTTTTTGAATTAATGCAGGTTTTGATTTTGGCTCACCGTACATGAATAATTAAAACAAAATTTGCATATTATATTTGGTTAAATGGCTTTCTCGAAACTTGTTTAATTTTATTTACGAACGTTTTTATTAGTAATAAATATACGTAACTTAGAATTAACTTACGTAACGAACTTCTATATTCATAAATTTTTAACACGTATATTAGGGGGTTCGCCCCCTAGTCAATACCCTGCTCTTTAAATTATAGTTCGAATTTTTTTTTCAATTCTTTAAAAATGACCTCTTAATCACAATCAGTTCATCAGTTGAAAAACTTGTGTTTTTTTTTATTTAATTCCTGATCTTTTTCTTTAATAATGCTGGGAAATCTGGCGCCCCCTTCATAGCAATGTCCCTTCCCCCGTGAAAACTTCCTTCATGGAAAGATCCTTCCGTATAGCCCCCGAACCTCTCCTTCCCCCACCTACCAGAAAAAATCTCCTCTGAAAAAGTCTGTATACTTCCCAATAACCAATACTATATGTTAACATTGAGTAAAGTTCATAACTTTCAGCCCTCCCCTGGAGACTTTGGGGGATCAAGTCATCCTAAAAGACATTTTTATCATATTTTCGACCATGCTGAACAAAATGGCTATCTCAAAATTTTGATCGGGTGACTTTGGGAAAAAAATGAGCGTGGGAGGGGGCCTAGTTGCCCTCAATTTTTTTTGGTCAATTAAAAAGGGCACTAGAAGTTTTAATTTCCGTTCCAATGAGCCCTCCCACGATATTCTAGGACCATTGGTTTGATACTATCATCCCTGGGAAAAAACAAAAAAAAAATAAATAAAAATGTATCCTTGATCTTTCTTCTTGCAAAAAATGGAAAATTCCACATTTTTGTAGATAAGAGCTTGAAACCTCTACAGTAGGATTCTCTGATACGCTGAATATGATGGTGTGATTTTCATTAAGGTTCTATAACTTTTAGGGGTCTTTCCCTCTTTTTTCGAAAATCAGCCAAATTTTCTCAGGCACGTAACTTTTGATGGGTAAGATTAAACTTAATGAAACTTATATATTTGAAATCAGAATTAAAATCTGATTTTTTTTATGTATCTATTGGTATCAAAATCCCGTTTTTTAGAGTTTCGGTTACCATTGAGCCGGGTCGCTCCTTACTTACAGTTCGTTACCACGAACTGTTTGACTTTGTGAAACTGAATATGTGCATTGATTCGTATTTTGTATCGACCAAGTAAAAATTGGTCATCTTGACAAGACGAACGTCGAGGTGTCCATCCCAAAAAAAAGATAGAAATGTTAATTGTGTCAGAATAGCACTAAGTTAAACAGTAAGAATGGAACATCTTGACAGTACGAATGTCGATGGGATAGTTCAAGAAGACGAGATAGAAAAGTCAATTGTGTCAGAGTTCGTACCATGTTATACCAATTAACCCGCCTACTCAGGTAAACCTGAGTTTCTAATTATTCCTTTATTTAAACTATAAAAAATAAATTAAACTATCAGCATACAAAGCTGGAGCAATTTTAGAGATTTCGAGTTCTAATGCCTCATTTCTAACGGCTCCATTAATTTTAATGATAGCAACTACCTCATTAGGAAATTAAACCAAATTTGACTTAACTATCCTGGTTTTAATACTTTAAAAGATGCTAGTTTGAAGATAATGTAGAATTGTTTGGGATAAGCGATTTTTTGACATAATTAAATCTGTTTATGTAAGCTTGTGAGTTGCGTGGGCTCTCGGAAGCAAATATTCTGAGTCGATGGTTACTAAAATCAAAGTAATAATATAGATTAAATAGAGAACTTAAGTATAAGTCCGTACGCTCGTAATTTTCTGTGCCTCAGAATAGGAGCTTTTAATATTTAAATTTAGTTAAAATTATATATCTTATATAATAGTAATACCAAATTCGAATATTACAATTTTTTAGTAACTTCATAACACATTTTCAATATCTTGTAGATTTTAATATTAAAACTTCCAAATCACATAGGTAGAAAAAATGTAATCATGTGTATTTAAGCATTTTTATTATTTTTTAATTATTGTTTCTTTTGAATTATCCTATCAGGAAATGAGTAATGAAAAATATGAAGCAACTACGATTCCTGGACGAGTTCTAGAATACAATTATCATTTATGATAGTTTATTATTTGTTATTATTTTTTTACGATATAATGTATAACTTGAAAAAATAATTTATGCTACTGTAAGTGCACAAAACTAACAACATTCATGTGTTGTAAGCAATTAGGGGCTTAATTTGTTGTTAATGGCCAGTTTCAGTTTCTTTTGGAAAATTGTTGAAAATTTAGCTTCAAAATAGCATTTTGAAAATGAAAACAGTAGTAATGCCATTTGCATATGAATTTGCATATGATTCATCGGAGTATAGTCGGAATAAGTACTAATAATAGGGGGTACTAGCCCATCTATTAAAGGGAACACACCCTCGCGCTTTAAATAGGTTCATAGGAAATTAACATGGGATTTCTACCACCTCATTACAAATCGAGCCCCTAGTCCCTCGCACCTGGGCAATGCGGTCGGCTGGCAAGATTCCCGCCCTCTGACGTCACGACATGCCCTTGCCTTTAAATTAACATGGGATTCCTATGATAGCCCTCTGACGTCACGACATCCATAGCAGTTTCCCATAGAATTCCAATATGCTTGACGCAATTTTATGTAACCTTGCTTCAGGAACCCATGGGGAATCCCCAATTGTAACTGAGCACGGCATACACCTTATGTGATGTCACCTAATAATTGTGCAACCATCACTGTCACATAATACCTTTTTGACATTTTTTTTCGCGCGAAACATTCAAAGCATTTTTTTTTCTTTTAACTTAATGACAGCGCACACTTTATGTAAGGTTAGCCTACACTCTTATGTAATGATGGCACGCATCACTCTCGCATAGTACATTTTTTGGCATTTCTTTTTTCGGCCGAGACGTTCAAAGCATTTCTTTTTTTTTCTTTTAGATCTTTGACCTCGCTAAGAATCGAAGGGTCAATTTTCTTCCAATGGAACAGCGCTTCAAGCAACACTACTAAACTGTCATTGCCAATATTCTGTATTAGGGATATACTTTCAAGAAATAAAACATTCCCGTGACGTCTCAAGACACACCTCTGCCTATTCCATAACACATCTGGCGGGATTCCAAGCTCTTGTCGGTTTCCTCTTGGCCAGATGTAACATCGATTATGCAAAACATGCAGAGAAAATATTTATTTTTTAGACAAAATTACTCTAAATTTATTTCTAGCAATAAAGACGGAAGGGGTGCTTAAATTGTGTAAACACCTTGATTGTGCTAAACAATAAATCTTAAAAACACAGACTTTGTTTACAAATAATACCAATTTACAAATAATATTAAAACAAAGAAAAAAGCGGTTAAAAAACACAATAAACATAATAATAAAAGGTGAAAAAATAGGGCTTAGGGGGCCAATATTTCGAGAATTTTTATTATATTATTTAATATTTTTCGTTATTTCCTCAGGTTTTATAGACCCAAGGCTTGAAAAATTCAAGCATGAGAGGGGAAAGGCACTGATACATTATTTTCACACACATCTAGGGGTAGTTTTGACTAAGGATATGCTAGCACTTAAGTATTTTCAACAATTATGTGCCGTATTTTAACATTTGTTTGACATTTTTAATATTTTCTAGGGTTTAGAGCCCACGGTCTGAGAATATCTTTGTATTATTTTAATATTTTTCGTTATTTTCCTCGGGTTTAATACATCCAAGTCTTACAAAGTTCAAACATGTGAGCGGAATGGTACTGCGACGCTGTTTTTCACATATCTAGGGGTAATTTTGACGAAGGATATGGTAGCACCTGTGGTTTTTTCAACAATTATTTACTTATTTTAACATTTGTTTCATACTTTTAATATTTTCTAGAGCCTAGGAGGCCAATGCTTCGACAGTTTTAAGATATTTTTTTAATATTATTCGTTATGTTCCTCGGGTTTAATAGATCCAAGGCTTACAAAATTCAAACTTGAGAGCGGAATGGCACTGTGGCGCCGTTTTCACACATATCCGAAGGCAATTTTGACTAAGGATAGGCTAGTACTTGTGGATTTTCAACAATTATTTACCATATTTTAGGATTTGGACATATTGAAAGCGCCAGGAATTAGAGTTGAAATCGCTTATAAATTACAAATGAAGTTAAAAGAACCCTTAAAACAGGGCTCTGAAGTTGGAGTTTTACGGCGCCCCCCTCTCCTTAGCAATCATTTCCAGAGGGCAAGGTTGATATTAGTTGCAAATTTTTAGGCATTGTTGAGGTAAATCCGAGAACCCTTAACAAAAATGCCACGTTTCTTTGAGCCAAGACTATGAATATTTCACACCATCGTGAAAATATACGGCTGGCCCTCACATTCCTAGCAATCATTTCCAGAGGGCAGGTTTGATATTAGGTGCAAATGTTTAGGCACTATTGAGGTATTTCAGAGAGCCCTTAAGGAAAATATAGTGTTTTTGTGCCAAGACTATGAATATTTCACATGTCCGTCATAATTGTGGCGCCCCCCCCCCACCGCCTTGCAGGCAATTCCAGGGAGGGAGGATTGATATTAGAGATAAATTTAAACCGTATTGAGAGGTATTTTTGAACGGATTTTTAATGAAAACCCATCATTTCTTTGAATGCAAGTTAGATTCT
Source organism: Artemia sp. Qi Xiang Cuo (assembly GCF_049724085.1). Classification (NCBI taxonomy): domain Eukaryota; kingdom Metazoa; phylum Arthropoda; class Branchiopoda; order Anostraca; family Artemiidae; genus Artemia; species Artemia sp. Qi Xiang Cuo. Next base: position 77,641,251 of record NC_142800.1, read on the forward strand.
CAGCCCCCCCCTCCACGGTAAAAATCTTTAACGCCTCCACGATTACTTTTAAGCTGTATAACAAGATACTCCAAGCAATTCACACCACGGCGATATTATTCTACTGCCCCTCTGACATCATACGACATTTTCCAGACATTTCTTGTTAAAAATTATGCTTCAATCCGGTGATTCAAGTTTTGCAAGCCAAGCTTATCATAATAACCTCCAAAACACTCCACACCATCGTGGCATTACACACCTCCCCCTCCGTCAGCCACGTGGCACAACCTCTCACCCCCCCTAGAACATTTCAACCTTTTCCCATCGAAAATAAGCTCATGAATCTAAATTAAACCCTGTTCTTACTTGAGCAGCGGAACTTGGCATTTCATTGCTAGAGTGTAACACTCCAGGCAATTCACGAAACAATGCCACACTATTACTGCTCTGTAGCACCCTCTGACATCGCCCATCACCCTTTAGACATTTTTACAGACATTTCTTGTTAAAAAATTATACTTCAATTTGATAATTCAAAGGTTTCGCAAGCCAAACCTATCATAATAACATCAAAAACACTCCGCACCATCATGGCATAACACACCAGCCCCCTACTATCCACATGAAACCATCCCTCATGACCCCTAGAAAATTTTCAACCTTTTCCCACCGCAAATAAACTTCTGAATCTAAATTAAACACTTTTTTTATTTGAATAGCGGAACTCGACATTTCTTTGCTAGAGTGTGAAACTCCAAGCAATTCACGTCACAATGCCACACTATTACTGCTCTGTGACACCCTCTGACATCCCCTTCATCATTCCTAAGATATTTTTCAAACGTTTCTTGTTAAAATTTATGCCTCAATTCTGTGATTCAAGTTTTCGCAACCCAGCCCTACGTGATACACCGTATCAGTTCACACCACCGTGGCATTATTCCATTTTTACATATTTCCTTTAAAAAAGCAATAAATTTTACATTTATTATGGACAGGCACGTGAAACCTCAACATTAAGGTTCTTTAATGCGATGTATTTGATGCTGTAACTTTTATCAAGACCCGTTACACCATTTGACAGTGTCACCTCTTTTCAAAAATCTAATTTGGTTCAATAGAATACAAAACTTAGATTACGGGCAAAATTCTCGAGGATTTATCACTAATACAGTGAATAACCAAGATTTTCTAAGATTTTTCTCTCTGACTCTTCGCGAAGTTGAGAAGTTGTTTGACTACTTGCACACGTACACCAATCTTATCATATTGCATTTTCCATTTTTACATATTTCCATCGAAAAAGCAGCAAATTCTTTATTTCTTGTGGATAGGCACGTGAAACCTTCAGACTAAGGTTTTTAATGTGCTGTATTTAAGGCTATAACTTTTTCTCTTCTTCGGAAAAATCTAGAACATAATTTGATCTTTTTCTCTTCTTTGAGAAGATTCAGAATGAAAGTTTAACATTTTTCTGTTAAACTTCAGAATTGAAGCATAGCTTTTTCCATCTTCTACTGAAAATTCAGAAGTGAGATTTTTTTCTTCATTGGGGAAATTCTAAACAGGACTTGAACCTTTTTTCTCTTCTTTGATAAAATTCCAAGCTATAGTGGAACTCTTTTTTTTTCAGAAAAACTCAAAACTGAAGGATAACTTTTTTGCTCTTCTTCGGAAAAAAAAAATCAGAGTCGAAGCATAACTTGTTCTATCTTCTACCAAAAATTCAGAAGTGAAGCGAGACTTCTTTTTCTTCTTTGAGAAAATTCAGAATTCAACTGGAACTATTTCTTTTCTCTAGAAAAATTCGGAATGGAAATGTAACTTTTTTCTCTTCCTTGAGAAAATTCAGAAGAGAAATTGAACTTTTTTTCTCTATATTGACAAGATTCCGAATTAAAGTGGAACTTTCTCTCTTCTTAGGAAAACTCAGAACTGAAGTGTAACTTTTTTATCTTCTACCGAAAATTCAGAGTTGAAGTTTTTTCGAACACTTTTCTCTCCAATGGAAAAAAATTCTCAATTAAACATTAATATTTTTCTTTTCTCTGGAAATTTCAGAAGAGAACTTGAACTTTTCCTCGTGTCTTTGAGAAAACTCAGAATTAAAGTGGAAATTTCTATCTTCTTTTGAAAAAATTCAGAATTGAAATATAACTTTTCTATCTTCTATCGAAAATTCAGAAGTGAGACTTCTTTTTCTTCACTGAGGAAATTCTGAAGAGAACGAACATTTTTTTTCTCTTCGCTTAGAAAATTCCGAGCTATAGTGCAACTCTTTCTTCTTTAGGAGAACTCAGAACTGAAGGATAACTTTTTGCCCTTCTTCGGAAGAAAATTCAGAGTCGAAGTTTAACTTTTTCCATCTTCTAACGAAAATTCAGAAGTGAAGTGAGACTTCCTTCATTTCACTGAGAAAATTGAGAAGATAACTTGAACTTTTTCCTCTTCGCTTATAAAATTCTGAACTAAAGTATAACTCTTTTTTTTAGGAAAACTAAGAACTGAATTGTAACTTTTTTCCCTTCTTCGGAACAAATTCATAGTAAAAGTTCAGCATTTTTTCTCTTCTTTGGAAAAAAATCATAATTCAACATTAACATTATTCTCTCCAATGGAAAAATTCAGAAGAGAACTTGAGCTTTTCTTCACTTCCTTGAGAAAACTCAGAATTAAAGTGGAGCTTTATCTTTTCTTTGGAAAAAATCAGATTCGAAGTATAACTTTTTCTATCTTCTACCGAAAACTCAGAAGTGAAGTGAGACTTCTTTCTCTTTATTGAGAAAATTCGGAATTGAACTGGAACTATTTCTATTCTTTGGAAAAATTTGAAATCGAAATTTAACTTTTTTATCTTCCCTGAGGAAATTCAGAAGATAACTTGAATTTTTTTTCTCTCTTCATTGAGAAAATTCCGAACTTAAGTGGAACTTTTTCTTCTTTAGCAAAACTCAGAACTGAACTGTAATTTTTTCTCTCTTCTTAGGAAAAATTCGGAGTCAACTTTTAATTTGTCTTTTCTTTGATAAATTCATAATAGAACTTGAACTCTTTTTTGGTGATGATGTGATGTCAGACGGGCAGTCAAATAACGTCGGTGTGGTGTGAATTGCTTAGAATATCATGTTCTACAGCTTGAAAATTATGGTAGAGGCGTAAAAGGATTTTTACCGTGGAGGGGGGGCTGAAAATCTAGCTTGCATTCAAAGAAATGATGCGTTTTCATTAAAATCCTTTCAAAAATACCTCTTAATACGGTTTAAATTCATCTCTAATATCAACCCTCCCTCCCCGAAATTGCCTTGTCGGTGTGAGGGGGGGTTGGGGAGGCTGCCGCAATTATCACGGTGGTGTGAAATATTCATAGTCTTGGTACAAAAGCGCTATATTTTCTTCACGAACTCTCTGAAAAACCTCAATAGTGCCTAAAAATTTGCACCTAATATCAACCCTGCCCTCTGGAAATGATTGCTAGGGAGGTGGGGGGCAGCCCTATATTGTCAAGACGGTGTGAAATATTCATAGTCTTGCCTCAAAGAAACAAAGCTTTTTCGTTAAGCATTCTCGGAAATACCTCAACAATGCCTAAAAATTGGCATCTAAAATCAATCTTGCCCTCTGGAAATTATTGTTAAGGAGGGGGGCGTAAAACTCCAACTTCAGAGTCCTGTTTTAAAGGTTGTTTTAACTTCATTTTTAATTCATAAGCGGTTTCAACTCTAATTCCTGGCACTTTCAATATGCCGAGTACAACTCCTAAAATATGGTAAATAGTTGTTGAAAATCCACAAGTGCTAGCATATCCTTAGTCAAAATTGCCTTCAGATGCGTGTGAAAACTGCGCCACAGTGCCACTCCGCTCTCATGTTTGAATTTTGTAAGCCTTGGATCTATTAAACCCGAGGAAAATAACAAATAATATTAAATTAATATCTTAAAACTGTGGAAACATTGGCCCCCTCAGCTATAGAAAATATTAAAAGTATGAAACAAATGTTAAAATGAGATAAATAATTGTTGAGAAAACCACAGGTGCAAGCAAGTCCAAATTATCCCTAGATGTCTGTGAAAAAAAATAAATAAAAACACATCTGTGATCTTTCTTCTGATAAAAAATCCAAAATTTTACATTTTTTAGATAGACACTTGAAACTTCTTTTTGAGCTTCGGTTAGGCCTACTATTGAGCCGGATCACTCCTTACTTACAGTTTGTTACCACGAATTGTTTGATATATTGCCTTTAAAACCTTATCATCAAGTAAAAATGCGAGCATAGTTGATGACAAAATTTAAAAATGTTCTATGCTTCCTGTTTCGCCACATTTGTTCAGGTCAATTTCCCCCCCCCCTGATATTTAAAGCGCTGTTACTTCCTGAAATCAATCAGTTCAAGATTAAATTCTCTTGTTTAAAACTTTTAAAAGTGGAAATGAATACACCCTCTACATCTGCAAATAGGACAGAAATGGAATTATTGAAGAATAAGAAGGTAGATATACAGTGAATACAATTTCCTGAATGAAAAAGAAATCATTGAAAAAGAAAATAAGACTTAGTGCTTTTTATAATGAAATTTGCACTATTACAAGACAGGCCAAATCGGTTTTAGTTTGGTCAGGGAATTTGGTATAGGGGGATCCGCCCCACGAATAATTTAATTGTTTTAATGGTACTGGTATGATATACCACCTACCGCTCAAGTTGTTCATGCATTGACACACTGTAAACCGATTTCTTTCTCTACTTTCTTTCAACTTAACGTGAGAAAAGGCCTGTGTCAGCAGTCTGTATGCAGAGAGTATATTTTGATTTAGTTCAACTTTCCCCTCAACATTTCCTCAGATGTTTATTTCAATTTTCTAGGCCTTGGTAGTAATCGCTACAAAAATAGTAGTGAAAGTAATTGTAATTGTGGTAGCAGTAGTAGTTATGGTAGTTGCAGTAATAGTAGCAGTAGCACGCAAATATTGCTTTTTCTGTCAATTGATCATCTCGCTTAACATTTCCTGAAAGTTTCAAATTAATATACTTAGTCATTCCTAAGTTACGCCCTTTAACAACTCGCACACACATAACGTGTATTGATTTGGCTCAACACTACCCTCAAAATTCCCTAAAAGGCTCACCTGAATACCCTTCGTGTTTTCGGAAAGTAAACTTCACACATGCCCACCTTTCTCTATATCATATACCATATGTGAACAATGAACGAATTGTCTTTTTTACAGCCCTTGCCCAAATGGCTGTAGGGGATTTGACATCCCCTAAGGAATAATCACTGAACATTATTCCAGTCCTTATTCTTTAAAACTTAAAACTTAACACAAAGAGCTTTAATAGAATCTCGGCAGAGATAATCCCTTTAATAACACTCATAAATAAAACAAACCATCAAAGAAAGGGGTAAATTGGTAGTGATTGACCACATCTAAATAAAACGTGCTAATAGAATAAAAGTAGTACCATTGGATTCCTTATTTTATGCTCTTTCCAAATATAAGGGTAGTTTTTCGGACAATGTACCCCCCCCCCCACCCCCGCATGAGGTCCCGGGTATAGCCTAAATAATATATTTATTCGTTGATTTTTATCTTGCGACGGGTCACGTCTTTTTGTAAACACAATAATCTGATTAATAGGAACGTACTGGATATTATAAAGTAATGCTTCCAATGTTCTAATTTTTCTTTTAGTCCTTTTTTTATATATCCATGGGTCATATCTAAGGAGGGGTGCAACCATGATATTTGGAATGAAATGCAAGTGCAACCGTCATAAAAGCAACCATGATATTTGGATGTTTTCCTAAAGAAGAAAGAGTTATACTTTAGTTCAGAATTTTCTAAACGAAGAGTAAAAAGTTCAAGTTATCTTCTCAATTTTCTCAGTGAAATGAAGGAAGTCTCACTTCGCTTCTGAATTTTCGGTAGAAGATGGAAAAAGTTATACTTTGACTCTGATTTTTTTTCCGAAGAAGGGAAAAAGTTATCCTTCAGTTCTGAGTTTTTCTAAAGAAGAAAGAGTTGCACTATAGCTCGGAATTTTCTAAGCGAAGAGAAAAAAATGTTCGTTCTCTTCAGAATTTCCTCAGTGAAGAAAAAGAAGTCTCACTTCTGAATTTTTGGTAGAAGATAGAAAAAGTTATACTTCAATTTTGAATGTTTCCAAAAGAAGAGAAAAATTTTCACTTTAATTCTGAGTTTTCTCAAAGACACGAGTAAAAGTTCAAGTTCTCTTCTGAAATTTCCAGAGAAAAGAAAAATATTAATGTTTAATTGAGAATTTTTTTCCATTGGAGAGAAAAATGTTCGAAAAAACTTCGACTCTGAATTTTCAGTAGAAGATAGAAAAAGTTACACTTCAGTTCTGAGTTTTCCTAAGAAGAGAGAAATATCCAATTTAATTCGGAATTTTGTCAATATAGAGAAAAAAAGTTCAATGTCTCTTCTGAATTTTCTCAGGGAAGAGAAAAAAGTTACATTTCCATTCCGAGTTTTTCCAGAGAATAGAAATAGTTCCAGTTCAATTTTGAATTTTCTCAAAAAAGAAAAAGAAGTTTCACTTCACTTCTGAATTTTCGGTAGAAGATAGAACAAGTTATACTTCGACTCTGATTTTTTTTTTCCGAAGAAGGGAAAAAAGTTATCCTTCAGTTCTGAGTTTTTCTAAAGAAGAAAGAGTTCCACTATAGCTCGGAATTTTCTAAATGAAGAGAAAAAAAGTTCAAGTTCTCTTCTGAATTTCCTCAGTGAAGAGAAAGAAGTCTCACTTCTGAATTTTCGGTAGAAGATGGAAAAAGCTATGCTTCAATTCTGAAGTTTAACAGAAAAATGTTAAACTTTCATTCTGAATCTTCTCAAAGAAGAGAAAAAGATCAAATTATGTTCTAGATTTTTCCGAAGAAGAGAAAAAGTTATAGCCTTAAATACAGCACATTAAAAACCTTAGTCTGAAGGTTTCACGTGCCTATCCACAAGAAATAAAGAATTTGCTGCTTTTTCGATGGAAATATGTAAAAATGGAAAATGCAATATGATAAGATTGGTGTACGTGTGCAAGTAGTCAAACAACTTCTCAACTTCGTGAAGAGTCAGGGGGAAAATCTTAGAAAATCTTGGATATTCACTGCATCAGTGATAAATCCTCGAGAATTTTGCCTGTAATCCAAGTTTTGTATTCTATTGAAGCAAATTAGATTTTTGAAAAGAGGTGACATGGTCAAATGGTGTAACGGGTCTTGATAAAAGTTACAGCATCAAATACAGCGCATTAAAGAACCTTAGTGTTGAGGTTTCACGTGCCTGTCCATAATAAATGTAAAATTTATTGCTTTTTTAAAGGAAATATGTAAAAATGGAATAATGCCACGGTGGTGTGAACTGATACGGTGTATCACGTAGGGCTGGGTTGCGAAAACTTGAATCACAGAATTGAGGCATAAATTTTAACAAGAAACGTTTGAAAAATATCTTAGAAATGATGAAGGGGATGTCAGAGGGTGTCACAGAGCATTAATAGTGTGGCATTGTGACGTGAATTGCTTGGAGTTTCACACTCTAGCAAAGAAATGCCGAGTTCCGCTATTCAAATAAAAAAAGTGTTTAATTTAGATTCATAAGTTTATTTGCGGTGGGAAAAGGTTGAAAATTTTCTAGGGGTCATGAGGGATAGTTTCATGTGGATAGTAGGGGGCTGGTGTGTAATGCCATGATGGTGCGGAGTGTTTTTGATGTTATTATGATAGGTTTGGCTTGCGAAACCTTTGAATTATCAAATTGAAGTATAATTTTTTAACAAGAAATGTCTGTAAAAATGTCTAAAGGGTGATGGGCGATGTCAGAGGGTGCTACAGAGCAGTAATAGTGTGGCATTGTTTCGTGAATTGCTTGGAGTATTACACTCTAGCAATGAAATGCCAAGTTCCGCTGCTCAAGTAAGAACAGGGTTTAATTTAGATTCATGAGCTTATTTTCGATGGGAAAAGGTTGAAATGTTCTAGGGGGGGTGAGAGGTTGTGCCACGTGGATGACGGAGGGGGCGGTGTGTAAGGCCACGATGGTGTGGAGTGTTTTGGAGGTTATTATGATAAGCTTGGCTTGCAAAACTTGAATCACCGGATTGAAGCATAATTTTTAACAAGAAATGTCTGAAAAATGTCGTATGATGTCAGAGGGGCAGTCGAATAATATCGCCGTGGTGTGAATTGCTTGGAGTATCTTGTTATACAGCTTAAAAGTAATCGTGGAGGCGTTAAAGATTTTTACCGTGGAGGGGGGGGGGCTGAGAATCTAACTTGCATTCAAAGAGATAATGCGTTTTCATTAAAAATCCGTTCAAAAATACCTCTTACTACGGTTTAAATTTATCTCTAATATCAACCCTCCCTCCCTGGAATTGCCTGCAAGGCGGTGGGGGGGGGGCCGCCACAATTATGACGGACATGTGAAATATTCATAGTCTTGGCACAAAAACACTATATTTTCGTTAAGGGCTCTCTGAAATACCTCAATAGTACCTAAACATTTGCACCTAATATCAAACCTGCCCTCTGGAAATGATTGCTAGGAATGTGAGGGCCAGCCGTATATTTTCACGATGGTGTGAAATATTCATAGTCTTGGCTCAAAGAAACGAGGCATTTTTGTTAAGGGTTCTCGGATTTACCTCAACAATGCCTAAAAATTTGCAACTAATATCAACCTTGCCCTCTGGAAATGATTGCTAAGGAGAGGGGGGCGCCGTAAAACTCCAACTTCAGAGCCCTGTTTTAAGGGTTCTTTTAACTTCATTTGTAATTTATAAGCGATTTCAACTCTAATTCCTGGCGCTTTCAATATGCCGAGTCCAAATCCTAAAATATGGTAAATAATTGTTGAAAATCCACAAGTACTAGCCTATCCTTAGTCAAAATTGCCTTCGGATATGTGTGAAAACGGCGCCACAGTGCCATTCCGCTCTCAAGTTTGAATTTTGTAAGCCTTGGATCTATTAAACCCGAGGAACATAACGAATAATATTAAAAAAATATCTTAAAACTGTCGAAGCATTGGCCTCCTAGGCTCTAGAAAATATTAAAAGTATGAAACAAATGTTAAAATAAGTAAATAATTGTTGAAAAAACCACAGGTGCTAGCATATCCTTAGTCAAAATTACCCCTAGATATGTGAAAAACAGCGTCGCAGTACCATTCCGCTCACATGTTTGAACTTTGTAAGACTTGGATGTATTAAACCCGAGGAAAATAACGAAAAATATTAAAATAATACAAAGATATTCTCAGACCGTGGGCTCTAAACCCTAGAAAATATTAAAAATGTCAAACAAATGTTAAAATACGGCACATAATTGTTAAAAATACTTAAGTGCTAGCATATCCTTAGTCAAAACTACCCCTAGATGTGTGTGAAAATAATGTATCAGTGCCTTTCCCCTCTCATGCTTGAATTTTTCAAGCCTTGGGTCTATAAAACCTGAGGAAATAACGAAAAATATTAAATAATATAATAAAAATTCTCGAAATATTGGCCCCCTAAGCCCTATTTTTTCACCTTTTATTATTATGTTTATTGTGTTTTTTAACCGCTTTTTTCTTTGTTTTAATATTATTTGTAAATTGGTATTATTTGTAAACAAAGTCTGTGTTTTTTAGATTTAATGTTTAGGACGATAAAGGTCTTTACACAATTTAAGCACTCCTTCCGTCTTTATTGCTAGAAATAAATTTAGAGTAATTTTGTCTAAAAAATAAATATTTTCTCTGCATGTTTTGCATAATCGATGTTACATCTGGCCAAGAGGAAACCGACAAGAGCTTGGAATCCCGCCAGATGTGTTATGGAATAGACAGAGGTGTTTCTCGTGACGTCACTGGAATGTTTTATTTCTTGAGAGTATATCCCTAATACAGAATATTGGCAATGACAGTTTAGTAGTGTTGCTTGAAGCGCATTTCCATTGGAAGAAAATTGACCCTTCGTGTCCTAGCGAGGTCAAAGATTTAAAAGAAAAAAAAAGAAATGCTTTGAACGTTTTGGGCGAAAAATAAAATGCAAAAAAAGGTACTAAGTGACAGTGATGGACGCTGTCATTCCAACAAGGTGTGTTCTGACCTTTCATAAAGTGTTAACCGTCATTAAGTTAAAAGAAGGAAAAATGCTTTGAACGTTTTGCGCGAAAAAAAATGTCAAAAAGGTATGATGTGACAGTGTTGGTTGCGCAGTTATTACGTGACATCACATAACGTGTATGCCGTGCTCAGTTACAATTGGGGCTTCCCCATGGGTTCCTGAAGCAAGGTTACATAAAATTGCGTCAAGCATATTGGAATTCTATGGGAAACTGCTATGGATGTCGTGACGTCAGAGGGCTGTCATAGGAATCCCATGTTAATTTAAAGGCAAGGGTATGTCGTGACGTCAGAGGGCGGGAATCTTGCCAGCCGACCGCATTGCCCAGGTGCGAGGGACTAGGGGCTCGATTTGTAATGAGGTGGTAGAAATCCCATGTTAATTTCCTATGAGCCTGTTTAATGTGCGAGACTATGTTTCCTATTATAGATGGGCTAGTACCCCCTATTATTAGTACTTATTCCGACTATACTCCGATGAATCATATGCAAATTCATATGCAAATGGCATTACTACTGTTTTCATTTTCAAAATGCTATTTTGAAGCTAAATTTTCAACAATTTTCCAAAAGAAACTGAAACCTCTCAAAAAAGGTTTCACAGCAAAATAATACACGATTGAAATCACCATAGTTGAAACCCTTAATAGAAGACTTACACCCCCAACCTTGATCAACAAGGAAAATCACGCTTTTGTGATTTTCCCTGATGGACTCTGATGTGTCCTCTTTTTCTATTCATGTCCTGCTTTGTTTTTCTATGTTGCTAACGGGGCACTAAAAGATTATAGAAAAGTGTCTTACGCCTCATTTAAAAGCTAATTTTTATATCTAACTGGTTTTTAACTAATTTTTTAACTTTACAACATAGTAGAAACACTAGACAAGGTAACAAAATCAAAATGGATTTTGCCGAAGAAGTTGTGATTTAATTTGGAAAGAGTATTAAGTGATGCAGTTCTTTTTTGCTAGATTGTATGAATATGCATATATTTCCCAGGGGTGTTTTTTTTAGCAGGGGAAGCTTTTTTTTATTTAGTACCATATTGAAGGTACATTATTCAACTATTCTCTGTAGTTTTAGACATTTTTACATACTTTATTAGAAAATGTGTCAAAATATAAAAAAAAACAATTTTGGTCAAATGAAAGTCAAGACTGATTTTGAAACTTTAAACAAACAGAAATTATTCCAAATATGAAAGGACTGCCCCCTCCGGACCCTCCCTTCTTTACACTATAGTTTGACTTTTCGTCTCAGTTTTGGAACAAAGACTTCTCAACTACAAGAACCGCTCAAATTTTTTTTTTCTTTTTTTAAACTGTTATAAAACTTTAGAATAAAGAGCTATTAAGCTTTTGATAATTATGGGCTACGGTTCGTTCTTTATTAGGTTGCAGCCATGATACAGACCATAAAATTACTTTAAGCTTCTCAACAAAATTCAATTCAACTCAATTCAATTCCATTTATTCAAATAAAAATAAAAAATAACACCAATAATAATCAGGATCCTGGAAGCGAACTTGTTGAGGACCATAACAACAAAAAATTGAAAATGAAGAAGAGAAAAAAAAAAAGAAAAACGAGAGAAAACTCGGGTGATTAAAGAAAATTGATTAAAAATCTATAGAAATATAATATCAAAGTTTAGTAACATTGTTATACAGCGTGCGAAAACTTGTGGATAGCTCGACACTGGAGGGTATTATATTCCATTAAAGTATAGATTTATAAATTGGAGATAGCTGGGTGGGTCTAGAGACTCACTTGGGGACAATGAAAGAGCGGTTGGATGAACGGAGACAAAGGCCTTCAGAATTATTACTATTAAAATAAGATAATAATTGAAGTCCCCAAAAACTATTGCCTTCTTTTGTGGTAAATTAATAAAACTTAAAAATCATCAAACAGATTACAAAATAAAGGTGTCGAAAATGAGGGTGGTTTATAAAATAATGAAAAAATAAAAGAATTCTCGTCAATAGTTATGTCCACGATTATTGAATAAATGCATCTATTGTTTATAGGTTGCTAGCACAGTCTAATAGCCTGGTGAATTTTAGACTTGACCGGATGGAAAGAGAAATGCCGCCAGAGGACTTGGTTAATTTTCTTTCAATATGAATAGTTTGAAAGCCAGGGAGGGAGAATTCATTGGTGTCATCAATTTCTGAAAGCAATGTCTCCGTTATTCCAATTACGTCGAATGGGCAGTAACCGTTAATTAAAATTAAATCTTTGAAATTAGCCCACTTAACCCGTATGCTTCTGATGTTAAGGCAAATTACATTAAGTTTGGTCTCTTCCATTAGCTTAGGTTTCACATTTTACAAAATTAAAAGTGACGAGATATTCACAGTTAATTTGGTTTAAGGGGCTATCAGGGCTAGCTAAGGGGTTGGTAGGCAAATTATTTTGGTCATCCTAATAGGTAAAAACAACATTATTGCAATGTGATAAATTCGTGAGAAACGTAAAATATTGCATAGTACACATTTAAATATGCATTGTGGTCTGAGTTTCATCATTTCCTTGATTTGAATATTGGGATTCCTATTCAGCCGACGAAATATCATTGGTGGTAATTTTGGACCGGGATGGAAAGTTTGCCGTTTTTTTCTAAAATTTCTTGCCTTTGACTTGGGCAGTGGCACCGACTACCGTATTGGGGGTTGTGGCATTGTCAGAGCCTGTATTAAATTGATTGAATTCAAATCCACATTTTCTCCCCAACGTACTTGAAAGTTTTGTTACTGGTCAATTTTCAAAAACAAAATTCATGTGTAGTCCGTAAGTAATATTGTTGTGAATTGTCGCGTGTTTTAGTCCTATGGGTACAGTAATATATTTTATTTACCATTTATAAAACGTAATCAATTACTACCATAGTATCGAAATTACTAGTAGTAGTATAAATGGTAATAGCGGTAGTCCTAGTTGCAGCAGTAGTATTAACGTATTGCCTATTGGTTAGTTGAATATCCCTTTCATCAAGTCCTGGAGGTTTACTTAATACAATTAACCATTGCTATGACATTGATGATACATCCTTGTGATTAGAAGTAGTAGTTGCAGTAAATGTAGCAGCGGTAGTAGTATTAGCAGTAGCGTGCACATATTGCCTTTTGGTCAGATGATCTTTCCCTTTAAGCATTCTCTGAAAGGTTCAACCGAGTACCCAAATTAATTCTTGAGATGTGCTCTTTCGACAAAGTACTTGCACATAGCGTCTTTTGGTTCATTTCAAATTTCCCCTCAATATTGTGAACTGAGTAGCGTGGTAGTTGTAGTGGTAGAAGTAGTAGTAGTATTGGTGGTAGTTGTGATAGCATGCAAATATTGCCTTTTTGATCCTCTCCCTTATCATTTCGCGAAAGCTCCCGATCTTTTCATTATTTCTTTTAGCTCCATATGAAGATCTGTAATCTTCTATTTTGGCAAAGCGGAAATCTTTCTCGGCATTTCGTAAGGCCCATGTTTCAGAACCATCCTTGACCACAGCCACTGCCACTGTCTTGACCACTACAACAAACCAGTAAATATTTGAAATCAACACAAATATGTTTTCGAATCATATATTACCAAACGAATCTAGATTCATATATTACCAAACCAGTAAATGTTTAAAATCAACATTAAAGATGTTTTTATAATCATATATTAACAAACAACAGCATACACACATTACTTTATACGCTAAGGTAACCTAGAGCTGTCCCAAATCAGAAGAAATAGGCTGTGTTCCAGACTTCAATTGTCACTAATGACTTTGTCGTTAATCAATTGTAAATATTTTTTTCTGTTATTACCTTTAGCCTAAACTGGCCATTAACAACAAATTAAGCCCCTAATTGCTTACAACACATGAATGTTGTTAGTTTTGTGCACTTACAGTAGCATAAATTATTTTTTCAAGTTATACATTATATCGTAAAAAAATAATAACAAATAATAAACTATCATAAATGATAATTGTATTCTAGAACTCGTCCAGGAATCGTAGTTGCTTCATATTTTTCATTACTCATTTCCTGATAGGATAATTCAAAAGAAACAATAATTAAAAAATAATAAAAATGCTTAAATACACATGATTACATTTTTTCTACCTATGTGATTTGGAAGTTTTAATATTAAAATCTACAAGATATTGAAAATGTGTTATGAAGTTACTAAAAAATTGTAATATTCGAATTTGGTATTACTATTATATAAGATATATAATTTTAACTAAATTTAAATATTAAAAGCTCCTATTCTGAGGCACAGAAAATTACGAGCGTACGGACTTATACTTAAGTTCTCTATTTAATCTATATTATTACTTTGATTTTAGTAACCATCGACTCAGAATATTTGCTTCCGAGAGCCCACGCAACTCACAAGCTTACATAAACAGATTTAATTATGTCAAAAAATCGCTTATCCCAAACAATTCTACATTATCTTCAAACTAGCATCTTTTAAAGTATTAAAACCAGGATAGTTAAGTCAAATTTGGTTTAATTTCCTAATGAGGTAGTTGCTATCATTAAAATTAATGGAGCCGTTAGAAATGAGGCATTAGAACTCGAAATCTCTAAAATTGCTCCAGCTTTGTATGCTGATAGTTTAATTTATTTTTTATAGTTTAAATAAAGGAATAATTAGAAACTCAGGTTTACCTGAGTAGGCGGGTTAATTGGTATAACATGGTACGAACTCTGACACAATTGACTTTTCTATCTCGTCTTCTTGAACTATCCCATCGACATTCGTACTGTCAAGATGTTCCATTCTTACTGTTTAACTTAGTGCTATTCTGACACAATTAACATTTCTATCTTTTTTTTGGGATGGACACCTCGACGTTCGTCTTGTCAAGATGACCAATTTTTACTTGGTCGATACAAAATACGAATCAATGCACATATTCAGTTTCACAAAGTCAAACAGTTCGTGGTAACGGACTGTAAGTAAGGAGCGACCAGGCTCAATGGTAACCGAAACTCTAAAAAACGGGATTTTGATACCAATAGATGCATCAAAAGAATCAGATTTTAATGCTGATTTCAAATATATAAGTTTCATCAAGTTATTCCTATCCATGAAAAGTTACGTGCCTGAGAAAATTTGGCTGATTTTCGAAAAAAGAGGGAAAGACACCGTTAAATTTACATAACCCTCGTGAAAATCACACCATCATATTCAACGCATCAGAAAACCCTACTGTAGCGGTTTCAAGCTCTTATCTACAAAAATGTGGAATTTTCCATTTTTTGCCAGAAGAAAGATCACGGATGCGTGTTTATTTATTTTTTTTTTTTCCCAGGGGTGATCGTATTGACTCAGTGGTCCTAGAATATCGTAGGAGGGCTCATTCGAACGGAAATTAAAAGCCCTAGTGGCCATTTTAAGTGACCAAAAAAAATGGAGGGCAACTAGGCCCCCTCCCACGCTCATTTTTTTCCCAAAGTCACCCGATCAAAATTTTGAGATAGCCATTTTGTTCAGCATGGTCGAAAATATGATAAAAATGTCTTTTAGGATGACTTGATTATAGATTTTAATCCAATTAATATAGAGTAATGTAGGTACAACAAGCGGGTAATATATGCCGATCTCCACTCGTGAATGTTTGTTTTATGAGAATGCAGTCGGGAACAATACCAGGCTGCCGCCAAACCACGTGCTGTTATAACCTTCTGAGATCACAGAACTTCAGTTCAATCACACGTGAGCTTTTTTAGTGTTTATATAGAAGTCTACGCCCCTGTTTGTTAATTAGTCGTCCATAATGTCAAAACGGAAATCAACAATTATAGGCTTTTTGAAAAAGAAACAGTTGGATGATAGCAGGAGCCAAGTGAATGGTGACAATCAGACTGATCATTAAGTGGATAGTGAACTCTCACCTTTACAACCTGAACCTACTTCTTGTTATTATCCCAGCCTCAAGTCAGGTACATCATATTCTGACAATTTTGTTATAGCAACCGAAATTGGGGCTAATGCTCAGACCTGTAATACTTTTGATATAGGCCAATATGAAACCAGAGTTTAGTTTTATCCAGTGAAGTGAAACATACTTTGCTTAAAAATGCAAGGAATCCTCCTTAACTATACAAATTTCCTCATGGTCAGAGAAACCTAAAATTTGAAAGACAGTGGTTAGCTGAATTTCTTTGGCTTTGTTATTCTGAATTTAAGCTAGGAGCTAATTTTAAATAATGAAAATAGTGAAGTAGGAAAGGAAAGTCATGTAAAACTTGGGTATCTCGAAAGGGAACCCTTTCTAGGGGCTAATTGTTTTCAGGGCTAATTAGCAAGGAGCTAATTGTAAATATTGCTGTCCTTTTTTTTAATGAAAATAGTGAAGTAGGAAAGGGAAGTCATGTAAAACTTCGGTATCTAGAAAGGGAACCCTTTCTGGATATCTACACATCTGATCAGAGAAAAGTTCGTTCTGTTTGAGAATCTCTTTTGTTAAAACGTTATTACTAATGGAATACGATTATAATACCCTCGTCCGGGGCAATAAACGCAGGTGGAGGAGGAAGAAGGCCCCTCAAATGTACACTCAACAGGGCCGACCGGCGTGTCACGTCCCATGAGTTGCAAACCTTCTCCCAGCAATGGGTTAAATTGCATGGTGACGTAGAACGGTTCCATTGTAACTGAACCACCGTGTAACTGAACCCCTGTAACTGAATCACCGTGCAATTGAACCACCGTGCAATTGAACCACCGTACAACTGACCCCCCGTGCAACTGAACCCTCGTGCAACTGAACCCTCGTGCTACTGAACCCTCATGCAACTGAACCCCCTTTAACTGAACCCTCGTGCAACTCAACCCCATTTAACTGAACCCCCGTGCAAGTTAACCACCGTACAACTGAACCACCGTGCAACTGAATCTCCGTGCAACTGAACCACCGTGCAACTGAACCCTCGTGCAACTCAACCACCGTACTTACATTGGGTAAAACACAAGTTAGAATCTTTACATGTTCAACCTTGTTAGAATTGTTTGCTTTTTTAAGTCTTGATACAAATGACTGTCGAGATGGTTTATAAAAATGCTCCTTTTGGTTTTCACAAAAAAAAAGAAAATAGGACGTCATAAACTCTTAAAACCAGATTTATTTCTCCTTTTTTATGTCTGTTAATGGGGGTTCCCTTTGCCCTGTGACTTTCGACGGGTCTGAACGTTTACCCCCCCCCTCCCCCGCGGAAAATTTCCTCTCCTCCACCCACGGAAACCCCATCACCTGGAAAATACCCCCCTCGCGGAAATTATGGTTTTCAAAATTTAAAAATCTTCTTTGAGTCGTGTTATTTTTTAGTTTAGTTCAGAAGTTCTAAGGAAAGTGTAAAAGAGGAATTTATGTGTAAATTTTGCCCCCCCCGCTCCGTGCAAATACTTTCTTCTCATGAAAGATCCTCCAGAAAACCCCCACACAAAAAATTTCCGTATGTTTCCCAATGACAAATACTATCTAGTTTTCTAGTTTTCTACTATCTAGTATTCTAGTCTTTTTTTTATAAGCCGAAAGTGATTGGAGACAACCCAACCGCAAGAGGTATTTTTTTTGTGGGGGGGGGGAGATTTTTCACGGATAGGTATTTTCTGGGAGGGGAATATTTTCTGTGATCTGTTATTTTCTGCGGGGTATTTTCCTTAAGGGATGTTTTTTGCGGGGGGGGGGGGGGTAAACGGCGGCTCTCACCGTCTACATACTGTAATTTGTTTTTATCACTTTGATTATTTTGTTGTTTTCATTTTATGGTATTTTCTACGCTCGTAGTTATTTATCGTTTGGTTTGAAAAAGGTTATTTACTTGCTTCGGTGCAGTGGTTCAGTTGCACGATGGTTCAGTTACACGAGGGTTCAGTTGCACAGTGGTTCAGTTACACGGTGGTTCAGTTGCATGTTGTTTCAGTTGCACGGTGGTTCAGTTACACGGTGGTTTAGGGACATGGGGGTTGAGTTGCACGGGTGTTTAGTTACACAAGGGTTAGTTAAATTGGGTTCAGTTGCCCGGTGGTTCAGTTGAATGGGGGTTCGATTAAATGGGGGCTCAGTTGCATAGTGTTTCAGTTACAGGGGTTCAGTTGCTTGTGGTTCAGTTACATGCACACCATGTAGAACACCATCATGGGAGGATCCTCTACAACTGCGGCAGGGCGTAACATCCAGATCTATGGACAACGGCCTTTGCAAAGGGCTGCCTCGACCCTTTCGGGGTACCTGCAAGACTGGGGACCTTGCGGTTGACCCTATTCCCACTTGAGGAGTGGCGCCCCTCAAGAAAATTATAGCCTAGTCAACAACACAGCATTCGCACGGGATTCGGATTAACAGGTAGCTCTTTTGGGCTTGGTCGGTTTTGACGGGCGATTTTGGGCTGAAAAAATCCTCTTCCTAGCTAATTTATCCACTATGGGTTGCCTCCCTGCAGTATCATAGTAATTGTAGGCATGAATATATAATGAGGCGGAGTTAAGAGCCTTGGGACTGTCTGTGCAGGATTTCGACTCTTGTTGATAGAAGAGCATCGCCAAGTGCCGAAAACCATGTTGTGACCAATATGGGTCCAGGATTGCGCAAAGACTCCATTTAACTGAAGGTCACCAGGGACTTCTTGCTGTCCGGTTCTAAGCCAGCTTAAGCGCTCCGGTGTAGACTTGAGAAGATATATTGATCTCCGTCCTGCACTGGTATCCGAGATCATTGCTTTTCCTGAGCCCAAAATAAGTTCAATGATTTAAAGAACATGAAAATTGGAACTTGGAATGTTACGACGTCAAAAATGACTATCGTATTGAATTTTGACTGACGAATTCAGACAATTCGAACTGGACTTATTATGAGTTTCAAAACTCGTATCCTAGGAGTAGGAAGCATGAAATTAGGTGAAATAGAATTTGTTCACCCAGGCAGGATGGATGGGGTACATAGACAGGGAATAGGGTTCATGGTGGCCGGTGTTTACCCCCCCCCCCCCGAAAATACTCCCCGCGGAAAATACCTCTCCCCCCCCCGCGGAAAATAGCCCCCCCCCCCCGTGGAAAATAAGGCTTTCCAAATTTGAGTTTTATTTTTTTAATTTCCGTAGGGGGAAGGAATTTTTGTACTTGTGGATTATGCGCAACTCACTCTAGTTTATGTTGTGTAAAATTCGAGAACACACCGTTTTTTGTTAGTTTCTTCGTTACTTTAGAAGTAAATTTGCGCGTTAAACACCTTCCCCCTCCCCTCCCCCCCCCCTATTTACTATATTCATTTGTTATTTTACTGTGTTCATGGCCGTATATTTGGCTTTAAAATACACTTATTTATCTATCTATCTAATATGCAGAATAATTGTACCAAAGACATTTTGCATGCAGACCCGCTATGTTTACCCCCCCCCCCCCAATGTGCAAATCTATAGCGCAAATTTTGTTTCTAAAGTAACGAAGAAACTAACAAAAAAACGGTGTGTTCTCGAATTTTACACAGCTTAAACTAGAGGATTTGCGCTATCCTATAGACAGCGGGGATGAAGCATTAAAGGCACATGTCACAAGTTATACTTTAAGTGCCGCGTATTTAAGCTTTAAAATACAAAATGATTGAAACCTGCGGTGAATTAATTCAATCTCAATTAGTCCAACAAATAAATGAGGCAGAATGTTTTAGTGTTCTCGCCGACAAAACATCCGACATTTCTGGAGTAGAGCAGTTTACTTTAGGGGTAACTTTTGTGTGCGAAGATTATGACAATAAATATATATTACGTGAAGACTTTTTAAAGTTTGTCCCTGCAAGTGATACAAAAAGACCAACATTAGCCAAAATCCTTATACAAACCTTAAGTGAAATGAGAATCAACTTAAAATACTTAAGGGGGCAAGATTATGATGGAGCTTCATCTATGAGCTGTCAGTTTCAAGGTTGTGCTGCTATAGTCCGTGAAACTTGTCCCCATGCAGTCTATGTTCACTATGCAAGTCACTCCTTAAAATTAACCTTGTGTCATTAGTGCAACATACCTGTTATAAAAACTTTCTAGGAACTATGAAAGAAGTTATTACTTTCTTTAGAATTTCACCCAAACCTGCAGTTTTCAAACAAATTGTTCAAGAAAGTACTCCTGTCCTGTAAATATTGCTGTCCTTTTTTTTAATGAAAATAGTGAAGTAGGAAAGGGAAGTCATGTAAAACTTCGGTATCTAGAAAGGGAACCCTTTCTGGATATCTACACATCTGATCAGAGAAAAGTTCGTTCTGTTTGAGAATCTCTTTTGTTAAAACGTTATTACTAATGGAATACGATTATAATACCCTCGTCCGGGGCAATAAACGCAGGTGGAGGAGGAAGAAGGCCCCTCAAATGTACACTCAACAGGGCCGACCGGCGTGTCACGTCCCATGAGTTGCAAACCTTCTCCCAGCAATGGGTTAAATTGCATGGTGACGTAGAACGGTTCCACTGTAACTGAACCACCGTGTAACTGAACCCCTGTAACTGAACCACCGTGCAACTGAACCACCGTGCAATTAAACCACCGTGCAACTGAACCCCCGTGCAACTGAACCCTCGTGCTATTGAACTCTCATGCAACTGAACCTCCTTTAACTGAACCCTCGTGCAACTCAACCCCATTTAACTACACCCCCGTGTAATTAAACCACCGTACAACTGAACCAACGTGCAAATGAACCGCCGTGCAACTGAACCACCGTGCAACTGAACCCTCGTGCAACTCAACCACCATACTTACATTGGGTAAAACACAAGTTAGAATCTTTACATGTTCAACCTTATTAGAATTGTTTGCTTTTTTAAGTCTTTATATAAATTACTGTCAAGATGATTTATAAAAATGCTCTGTTTTGTTGTCACAGAAACAAAGAAAATCGGACGTTATAAACTCTTAAATCCAGATTTATTTCTCTTTTTTATGTCTGTTAATGGGGGTTCCCTTTGCCCTGTGACTTTCGACGGGTCTGAACGTTTACCCCCCCCTCCCCCGCGGAAAATTTCCTCTCCTCCACCCACGGAAACCCCATCACCTGGAAAACACCCCCCTCGCGGAAATTATGGTTTTCAAAATTTAAAAATCTTCTTTGAGTTATTTTTTAGTTTAATTCAGAAGTTCTAAGGAAAGTGTAAAAGAGGAATTTATGTGTAAATTTTGCCCCCCCCCCCTCCGTGCAAAAGCATTCTTCTAATTAAAGATCCACCAGAAAACCCCCACACAAAAGATTAACGTATGTTTCCCAATGACAAATACTATCTAGTTTTCTAGTTTTCTACTATCTAGTATTCTAGTCTTTTTTTTATAAGCCGAAAGTGATTGGAGACAACCCAACCGCAAGAGGTATTTTTTTTTGGGGGGGGGGAGATTTTCCACGGGTAGGTATTTTCTAGGAGGGGGTATTTTCCGTGATCTGTTATTTTCTGCGGGGTATTTTCCTTAAGGGATGTTTTTTGAGGGGGGGGGGGGGTAAACGGCGGCTCTCACCGTCTACATACTGTAATTTGTTTTTATCACTTTGATTATTTTGTTGTTTTCAGTTTATGGTATTTTCTACGCTCGTAGTTGTTTATCGTTTGGTTTGAAAAAGGTTAATTACCTGCTTCGGTGCAGTGGTTCAGTTGTACAACAGAGCATTTTTATAAATCATCTTGACAGTAATTTATATAAAGACTTAAAAAAGCAAACAATTCTAATAAGGTTGAACATGTAAAGATTCTAACTTGTGTTTTACCCAATGTAAGTATGGTGGTTGAGTTGCACGAGGGTTCAGTTGCACGGTGGTTCAGTTGCACGGCGGTTCAGTTGCACGTTGGTTCAGTTGTACGGTGGTTTACTTACACGAGGGTTTAGTTAAATGGGGTTGAGTTGCACGAGGGTTCAGTTAAAGGGGGTTCAGGTTCATGAGAGTCCAGTAGCACGAGGCTTCAGTTGCACGGGGGTTCAGTTGCATGGGGGTTCACTTGCACGCTGGTTCAGTTGTACGGTGGTTCAGTTGCACGGTGATTCAGTTACAGGGGTTCAGTTACACGGTGGTTCAGTTACAATGGAACCGTTCTACGTCACCATGCAATTTAACCCATTGCTGGGAGAAGGTTTGCAACTCATGGGACGTGACACGCCGGTCGGCCCTGTTGAGTGTACATTTGAGGGGCCTTCTTCCTCCTCCACCTGCGTTTATTGCCCCGGACGAGGGTATTATAATCGTATTCCATTAGTAATAACGTTTTAACAAAAGAGATTCTCAAACAGAACGAACTTTTCTCTGATCAGATGTGTAGATATCCAGAAAGGGTTCCCTTTCTAGATACCGAAGTTTTACATGACTTCCCTTTCCTACTTCACTATTTTCATTAAAAAAAGGACAGCAATATTTACAATTAGCTCCTTGCTAATTAGCCCTGAAAACAATTAGCCCCTAGAAAGGGTTCCCTTTCGAGATACCCAAGTTTTACATGACTTTCCTTTCCTACTTCACTATTTTCATTATTTAAAATTAGCTCCTAGCTTAAATTCAGAATAACAAAGCCAAAGAAATTCAGCTAACCACTGTCTTTCAAATTTTAGGTTTCTCTGACCATGAGGAAATTTGTATAGTTAAGGAGGATTCCTTGCATTTTTAAGCAAAGTATGTTTCACTTCACTGGATAAAACTAAACTCTGGTTTCATATTGGCCTATATCAAAAGTATTACAGGTCTGAGCATTAGCCCCAATTTCGGTTGCTATAACAAAATTGTCAGAATATGATGTACCTGACTTGAGGCTGGGATAATAACAAGAAGTAGGTTCAGGTTGTAAAGGTGAGAGTTCACTATCCACTTAATGATCAGTCTGATTGTCACCATTCACTTGGCTCCTGCTATCATCCAACTGTTTCTTTTTCAAAAAGTCTATAATCGTTGATTTCCGTTTTGACATGATGGACGACTAATAACAAACAGGGGCGTAGACTTCTATATATACACTGAAAAAGCTCACGTGTGATTGAACTGAAGTTCTGTGATCTCAGAAGGTTATAACAGCACGTGGCTTGGCGGCAGCCTGGTATTGTTCCCGACTGCATTCTCATAAAACAAACATTCACGAGTGGAGATCGGCATATATTACCCGCTTGTTGTACCTACATTACTCTATATTAATTGGATTAAAATCTATAATGAATTTGGTTAGTTTTTAAGACGGTAAGTTTAAATTTTATTTTATAAAATAAATAAACCATTCACTTTTTTATCCTCGTCACAATAAGATTTATGGCGTACATTATCCTTTCATTTTAGTCAAGATTTATAAGAATGTCGACTGTACAGGACAAATTTCCCGAATTTCAGGGGGGTTGGGTGTATCCCCAATCACCCCCCCCCCCTCCTGGGTTCGCTCCTGGTAACAGGTACATAAGACACCCGATTATATACCTGACTCCCTGAAATAAGGTTATATAAAAAAAAAACTGACTATAAAATAGATTAATATTTTTTACATACACATTTACAAGAAAACTTTTAGTCAGTGCTAATACATCTAAAACAACTATGTAAAACGTATTCAATACATGCTTAGCAAATCTAAATTCTATTGGTTAAGAGAATTAATTTATTCATGAATGTCAATTTTTTACATCAATAATAGCCAATGTACTTCGAATTAAAGAACAACAAGGAATGTAAAATGGGAGGGGTGTATCAACTAGTATTAACATTTCTAAAAATAAATGAAAAAACACCAAAAAGCACATATATAACGGCACCATATTCAGAGAGATCCGATATTCGTAGCTCTTTCTCAAATTAAAACTACAGGTAATAAATTCCACTTCATTGTCTATTAGTGGTCTCACGTTTGGCTAAACAGGCCAATCACATTGATTCACAACAGGTCCACATAATTGCAACTTGGTTCTGGATTTTTTTCTTGCTGACCAATCACAGCCATTTTAGAGACGTGACGTCAATTCTTATGTGTCAATGTGAGTGACCCATAAAACAGAATCTTCAGCAACAACAAAACTACCGCTTGTGCAAAACTATGAAAAGTAAAAGATCGCAGAAACATTTGATTTTAGATATTAGCTACAAAACAACGGGCGGATTAGTTGGAGAGGAGAAATAAATTAGTCATCAAAGCGATTTTTCTGATTTAAAACTTTCCACTGCAGTACCGACATATCTTTTCCTCCAATTGATATCACTCGATTGTCTTCGTGCATAAAAGCTACGTTGGTTACATGACTGCTGTGTCCACCATATATATGACCAATGCTCTAAAAAAAAAATCGTACCTACAGTAACAGACAAGTTGTATTTCACTTATTTTAAAATGTTTTCTTTATTATTGTTCTCAATTTTTCAATGAAGACGGTTGAGCAGATATCTTGACCTGTTTTCAAGTATGTGTTTTGGCACTGTTTTCTGCGAGTTATAACTAAGAATAGTCTCATATTCATAGGTTTTCCAGTCTGAAGAATTTTGCTCCTTTTCCACTTTTTTAAAGCAAATTTTTTATTTAATATTCGAAAATTCAATCAGAAAATTCCGTGTAGAACACGATTCTACAGCTAAACGACTTGCCTGCTAGCTATTAGTTTCGGACCTGTACCTGTTGTGTTATGCTTCCAAACGCAAGAGTTTGACGCTACCTCAACTCCTTAAAAGCCCAATAAAAATTAAGGAATCCTGTAATTTCTAGGATTCAATTTTGGTTCCACAATTAAACGATATGATAACTGATAAAACGGATTGCCAACGAAAAAGTTTAGGGTGATAAGCCTGTACACGACAAGGCTGTGAGGTACTGCTAAAATCACAGGCATAAAAGATTTGAAAACATAGGCTTAGGTTCTGCACCAAAAATAGAATTGATGTAATACACGATAGATTTCAACTGTTTGAACTGAAATCTGTTTAAATTTTCGTATTTGAATTGAAACCTATCTTACGGAACCGAATTGAAACTGCACAAATGGAAAACATAATTGATTCAAATAAACAATATATAACTATGCATCTGACCTTCATTACAAACAAGGGAAGCTTGCTTTAAAAAAGTTGCTCAATAGAGGAGAATGCCTAGTGGTAGCCTCCTCAAGCCTCCCCAAGAAGGACACAACCCATGCCAGGCTACCTAGACATTACAATGGCTACCCAGACTTCCATTAATTGCAAGTAATATATCCTTGAATCCCACAATGCCAAGCCACACTTTATAGAAAATATTAACAATAGCTGAATTATTTATACTATTAATAATCATAATTGTGTACAATAATACTAAATAATTGAATCTAGTACAATTAAACTAGTTATTCTTAGTAAATTAATAAAACATTTGAAGATTAATGGAGATGATAGACAGAGCCAATAACTCTGTTTGGGACAATTCATACTGTCAATATAAATGCACCAAAACTGAAGATATAAAGCTGAAAAATGAAACTGAATATATACCTTGATGTTCGAAGCAGGGTACTGATAAAGTCGCACTGTGCCAAAATCATCGCCAGTAACGAGCAAGCTGCCATCGTGAGATCTAGCACAATTGTTTATGTCGGTTCCATCGGCACCTTCTGGCCAGATGCCAACTGAATTGAAGCTTATACGACATGTGTCAGTGGCCCATTGCACATCTTTCAGTTGAGATGGTTGGAGTATCTGACGACAAGTGTTTGGATTCCCTGAAAACAAAGTGAATAAAACCATGGATTTCAGGTAAAGAAAAATTGTGTAAACTGAACCTAGATCGACTCCCTAATTATTTCTTGGGTTAAAGGGGGTAAAGGTTTTATGCCTGCATTTTTCTAACCAATTCACTAATCCGAAAAATAGTTCTCAGTTTTTTTGGATAGATAGCCTGTTTACCTTTATTTTAAAGAAGGAAGTGCGAGTTGGAGAAATATTGAGGAGGTCGATACCATACCCCCCTCCTGGATACACCCCTGTACTGAGCAAAGTTCTACGGAAAAAAATAAATCCACACAAGAAGAGAGCTGGGGCAAAAATTAAATAATAACTAGGAGAAATTATTATTTGAACATTATAAAATACTTTACATTCAACTACCTAGCATACTATGCATAAGCTATCAGGCGCATTCCAACAAAACAAAAATTGTTCTCGTAAATAAACACCAAAAGCGTTGTTTCATTGCCGAAAACCTATTTTGCAATAAATAATACCAAATAAATAATACCAAAATATAGATGATTTAGACAATACATTAAGCAAAAGGGCTTTGATAAGTAGTCTAAAATTGTTGCTGATATATCATTGAAGAAATTCCGATTTTCATACTTGGACAATACCCAGGAGCAAATCTAAGTTTTTGTTGATCGTTTAATAGATGTCGTTGCTTACTAAAGACTAGCTAAGTCGATATAAAGAGCAATCATACAGGATTCGATAGCAATATTTGGGATCTCACAATATAGCAATAGATTTGTTGCAGTGGTGGTCACTAATTTCAATAACTGTCATTAACAATCAATTTATTCTTTTAATGATTAAGTTTGTATTCAAATAGAATAGCCAACTAGATGATCGAAACACGAAGACAGTGTTTATAAATAACTGATTTTGTTTCCTTTTGCACTATTATTTACTTTTCTATTTCTTTATATTAACCGAAACTAAATAATTTAGGCAAAGGACAAAGATACTGCTGAACCATTGATGGGACGTAGGCCATCCAATCGACGTATTATTTGCTGGGTATTTTTTACAGGAACAAGTAAAAAGCCTATCGCCCAACTTTGCGTCAGCGGGGATCGATTCCTGGGCCCTATGTTACCAACAAGGCATCACTCCAGCGACCTACCACAGAGTAAGCTAAACAATTTATCATATTTTAAATTTAAACAGTTTTATAAAATGGTTAACGCGGTCTAATTCTTGGTTTAAACATGGCTGAGGGTAAGTATTTGGGTTTAAAAAGGTCTTGTCCTTATCTTTTCACGTTCAATAGTTCACGATTTGTTTCGTTGTGGTTTTGATAGGTAGGGGGAGGGGGATATCCAGCATGCAATTATGCATAGGTCATTGTGTTGTATAGATATCAGAAACTATCTATTTTTGTAGCATATACCAGCTGTTCTCGCAATTGTTAGAATATCTTTCACTGCGGGCCCTTGGAGAATATTCGACGGCGAACAGATAATAATTTGTGGCGAGGCGAGCCCAACTGGACCAAGTCTCAGGCATTAAAGCCCCAATGCCTCCACATCCAAGGATTTGGGCATCCTGGAACGTGGAGCTCGCATATTCACATTACTGACCTCCATCCCAAGCCAGGACTTAAAATTCACGATACGAACCTACGACCTCGGCTCTCGGCCCACAAACACTCATAAAACAGACTCGACACTACATATTCAGTGAGACAGTTTTATCTCTACTCTTACACTATGTCTTTAGTACTCCTTCTATTATTATTTTTTAATCTTATTTAAGAATCACATAACACCATAATTAATAGTATGAAATGTATATGAAACAGCCAACAATGTGAAACAGCAAAGTAATACAAGGAACAAAAAACTTTTCTGGCACATATGTGGCGCAAAATCTGTAGAAATCGTAAAATTTTGTGTCTGGCTGTCAAGAACGCCATTAATGCGACGTTGACACTTTTCAGTGTGTAACTTTCTGTATTTTTTTGGTCTGATCAAACTTAAGTTGAAAAAACGTCTACTCACAGAAAAGAACATCATGATCTCCGCTATTAGACCTAATCGCAGATCCATCCTCTGACCAATCAAGTTGGGTTATGAAGCTGGAATGTCCCTGAAATAAGAACCAAAGCATAAAAAGCTTAGAAACAACAGTGTACACCCAGTTGCGTATTATTATGAAACTAATTATAGAATGAACCCAACCATTTTCTGAAAATATTCGGAAATATTTCTTCAAAATTTTATTTGTACTAAGTTGAAAATGTAGTTTTAAAAGTTAGAAATAGAAGCTCAGAATTGACATTATCGTTTAGTTCACTTAGGGATCTGTGTCGTTAGAACAAAAAAGCTCTTAATGATGAAAGAGTACATGAATATTCAGAAGACTTCATACTGATGCCAAATGAAGTTGACAAAAAAGCAAAAGGGTTAGAAGAAATTTATTGAGGAAATAACATTAAATGAATGTTCAGAGAACTTCATACTGATGCCAAATGAGGTTGACAAACAAAGCAAAAGGTTTAGAAGAAATTTATTGAGGAAATAACATTAAATGAATATTCAGAGAACATCATACTGATGCCAAATGAGGTTGACAAACAAAGCAAAAGGGTTAGAAGAAACCTATTGAGGAAATAACATTAAATGAATGTTCAGAGCAGTTCATGCTGGTGCTGAAAAGCATATATCCAAGATAAACAAAGCACCTAAAAAAAAAGAGATAAAGTTGGTGTCATGCCCACCTGACGTAAAGTTGATAAGCCAGCATCATATTATTTCATAAATAGGCTTTTGCTAATTGCTTTTGGTGTACTAATAAAATACCCGATTCCATTCAAGCAAAGACATTCAACTAATTCAACTATTACGAAAAAGGAAAAAAGGAAATAAAAGAATAGAACAGAAACGACAATGCGCTATCTTTACATTGAAGTACACGTGATCATTTTTGATATTTTCCTAGTTGTCCGTAAGTGTTTCAGCTAGCATGTGACTGGGTAAATAATTATTGCTCTCTTTTGCAGTTTATATCCGGGAAGTTCAGGTTAACCTGATAAGTCGGATAAGAGATGCGCAAACACACTACTTAACTACCCTATCCCCTAAGGAAACTTTGAAAACGTTTCAAGAAAACTTAGCTTTAAACGACGAACACTTTAGATTAAATCAAAGGATCATAGGCATCAAATATCTATTTTATTCCAATAATTTATAATCTCCAATAATTTATAATCTCCAATATCTCCAATATTATAATCTCCAATAATTTATAAGTGCGCTATAAATGTCCTGTTCGGCAATAATAGAAGACTAGAAAGCGCACACAAAGTGAGACATATTAATAATGCTTGGAAATATGCTGACACGAGGAAAAGGGACTTGATTCTAGTCTTTCTTGTCCTCCCTGAGGGTCCCTTATGTATAGAGAAAAACCTTATGTCTGGGAAAATTAACGTCTTTCAGTATTGGCCTTTAAGGTCTACTTTGGTTTTACCTCAACACTAGCAATTCTATAGTAGTTGTTTATGGGAAAATGGTTGACTTGTGAGCTTGTCGATGTGTCCTTTTGAAGGAGCATTGATTAAACTTAATGGTTTA
Organism: Artemia sp. Qi Xiang Cuo; assembly: GCF_049724085.1. NCBI lineage: Eukaryota > Metazoa > Arthropoda > Branchiopoda > Anostraca > Artemiidae > Artemia > Artemia sp. Qi Xiang Cuo. The sequence continues at coordinate 77,670,634 of NC_142800.1, forward strand.
GAGTTTGGATCGTTTGATTAAGGCAATATATACTTTTAAATCAACTCAAAATACCTTCTCTAGCCTCCTTTGTGCTGTGGTACAAGAACATGTGATATTCTGAAATATCCTACTTACAGTGCAAGAGCCATACTTCAAAGCACTATGGAAATTTGATCCAGAGCCAGATTCACACGATTTGGCAACCCTGGTGCAGAGGTAGGGTGTCATAGGTACCACAACGCTCAGGCTAGTCGTCCTATTGAGGTATGCTAGCACGATTATTATAGCTGCTTCGTTGATACGACTTTGTATAATTTGTAGTCAAGGTGTATCCGTGGAATCAATTAGTGCAATCATAATCATTGCATCCCTTGCCACTACAGGTATGGAAACAACTTAATGATTTTCTTACTAATGAGTGCTTTACATACGAATTATTAAATTGTTCTCCTGTAGAATTAGAGTGGTACATATCTCACTTTTTATTTCGCACCTGCTTCTTGTAATACAAAACATCTGTTACTTCTCACCCGGTGTGTGGACGAACCATCCATTAAGTTGGAACTGTCCAGTTAGTTATCATTTTTGAAATTGGCGTCTTATCAGTTTTTACTAGCGTAAAAACTGATAGCTACATTACAGTAAGAAGCTACATTAAAACTTAAAGTGAGCAAAAATACTACGTATATAAGGGGGATTTCCCTCTCCTCAATACCTCGCTCTTTACGCTGAAGTTTGACTTGCTGTTCTAACTTTTTAAAAATGACTCCTGAAACACAGGTGCCGTCTAATTAGAATAAAAAACTTTTTTAAAAGTTAAAAAACTTCAATAAAAAGTTGCAAAAAGTTAAAAAAAACTCACAAAATATAACTTACCGTACATCTACCGATACGATTCGCTTTCTTATAATCATCGTTTAGTTGATATAAATAAATGTGATTATCCCGAGAACCAATAGCCAATGTTTTGCCATCAGGAGAGAATCTTATCACCTAAAAGGTAATAGCAACAATATAATTAAGCATATTGAGCTGGTTCAAACGTTTATAAGGCGTTATTGTGCGTTACATAAATTCTTAAAATTAGGCTAAGACTCAAATTTAAGAGATTTCTCTACCTTAAAACAAAGACCAAAAAATCTGCAACAGTGGGTCTATCACCAGTTATCCTGGTCCTCAACATCTTCACCTGCGTACACCACATACACGTCCATTGTACATACGCGTACATACAGGGGAGCCTTTGGGGTTGTTCCCCTAAATATTAAGGGTTTTATTATTGGTTCCGTATTTCTAAAGTTTTCATATTTTCGTTCATTTGTCCTTGAATTTATCCATTTATTTATAAACTTTCCACAAATTTTATCCGTTTTGGAAAAGTTTAGGTACAAGTCTTTTATTCAGCCATAGCAATTGGAGAGACATACTAACTTTATATGAGGCAGAAGAGGCTGGCAATGGTTGGAAAGCAAATGCTTTAACATAACATTCCAAGATCATCTGACGTGATTTTATGCGCACCGTACAAAAAACTTTTGCTCCGTACAATAGTTTAACATGTTTTTGTAACTAAAATCTTCAACAAAAACACGATATTTTTCACTTTCCTATACTTTTTTTATTCGTAACTTTTTGAAAATACACTTACTTTCGCTGGACTACATAATAATGTAGGAAACAAAATACCATGCATGATGAAATTTAAAGACTAAGAGATATTTAAGAGAAAAACATTAAAATAAATTTTCCTAAAAAAACATTAGGTTTTAGAAGAATAAGGTGTGTTGACTAAATTTTTTGCACTAAGGTTATTAACTGAAGTGTCTGAATCATAAGACCCCTTTAACAAGCATTTATTCAGCTGATAGAAAAGCTTCAATGTCTTATTGTTGTGTAGTGTACCAGATAAGTACACAAAACTTATTAGTGTTATGTGGAAAAACAAAACAGCCTCGGTTAATTTAGGAAGTAAAGCCAGTAGTTGGGTTGGTGCGAAATCAGGAGTTAAGCAGGGTTGCGTCCTATCCCCGGTTATACAGATTAGTTTGACGGATCGTGATAAGATAGATGAGATAATATTTAAAATCAACTATCACAAGAACAGATGAGCCAGGTCTGCATTTTGGAGTAAAAAGAAGGATAAAGGTCAATAACATCAAGATATAATAGTTTAAAACATAAATACTCAGTAGAAGCTATGGGAGAACCTGGTACCCGAAGCGAAAGTAAAACTCTCCTAGATTTAGATCCTACAAAAACCTTGAGCATCTTAGATATAACTGCTAGAGAAATGAAGGGGTGAGATTAGGTAACGAGAAAATTCAACAAATAGTTTCAGTCACCTAGGTAGTATTGTAAGTAAAAATATGGTTGCAGTAAAAGCGTAGAAATTAGAATCTCCAAGGCGCAAAGTGAAGTTGACAGTTGAAAATTTTGGAAGAATAGAAACATCAGTCTTTGAATAAAATTATAACAATAACATCCACAGTAATGATCGTGGCGAAGTAGGGCTACAAAAGGCACATTGAAAGTTTGAGAAAATTATGATGAATGTTTTCAGAGGTATTGTTTAAGAAAAGTTTTGGTGCTAGATTAACAGGCCGTATATCAAACAATTAGCCTTGGTTAGGTTCCATTTATTCACTTGAAGTGTCCTAGAGACTCCCATGAAACATTGAAAATTAATTCGTACCTGGATCGGTTCAGATCCATCAGTATGCTGAACAAGCTCTTCACGAGTATACATATCGAGAAGCTGCCATTTCCCTGTGGTAGTTCCCACAGCTACACTTGATCCATCGGGTGATATATCTAAGGACTGTACTGGCTCCTGAAAAGCAAGAATTTTTTACTCAACATTTGCTTTTACTTAAAATTTTTACTTAAAAATTTAAATAGCCTCGGGCATTTATAAGTTTATTTTTAAGATTCGAATTTTGAATTTCGCACAGAAAATCAATCAAAAACTTTTTCCAACGATTTGAATGAATATAGAAACTCAATAAAAATTATTAGCAACAATTACATGCTGTCTCAGGCACAAACTTTTTAGTACTATTGGTGCCAACAATTTGTTATTTTGACAGCGGAAACACGCATTAAATATCGAAGTTTTTTTTGAACGAATTAAAATGTGCTTTCAGTACAAATTTTGATACTGAATTAAAATACAACGACATTTTTTCTTCTTTTTTTGCGCCTGGTATGTTGTACTAATTGTTTTTACGATTAAGGTTTCTCAGTAGAGTCACAGTGCTTCGTTGAAGAAAAAGAAAAACTAGCTATTCAGGTAAAAGTAATCAGCAGTAATAACCATTTCTTCTATGGATGGATAAAAATATTACAGGTTTCGGGATTCGGGCTCCTAAATATTTTTCTTTAGATGCTTTAGGCTTGAGACCTCAGACATCCCGGTGAAACTTTCCCACGTTTTTTTCATTTCCTTCACTTATTTTTGGTAGTTTTGGATTACTTTCAAAAAATGGACTCTTAAAAGTACATCCCAATTTTGGTGATTATTGCCCTCGACTGATGGATATGATGCATATTTTAATTTTATAGGATGTAAAAAAGGAAAGTGTAAAACAAAGTTAAAAAAAATAACAAAAAGTAATTTCACAGAGGATTAGAATAATTTATCTATTTGGCAATTCTTGACCTTGACTGATGGGTCTTAAGCATAATTGACGTTTATACGGTCAATAAACAGCATAATTAACTATCAAATAGACAGATAACAATATGAAAAGCGCAATAACACAATTTTTTAAGTTTAATAGCTCAAATGATAGAAGAATAAAGCATATATCTACTATGCAATAGCCAAACCTAAAAATCAAATTGAATATTTTTGATTGTACTTTTGTTGGCTGAACACAAAAGTCATTACGTGATGGTTTTTTGAGGTTTTGAATTTTTTTTTTTGGGGGGGGGGGGCTCAAGAACTAAAGAAGATAGTTCAAGTTTAGTCATGAATTTCAAAAATCAATTGGGCTGATTCTATCGCCAAAACGTCTTTCAGAATTTGCATTATATCAAAATTTTGAATCTAATTTTTTTTTCAACAAAAACTACAACCGCTTAAGGAACGTTTCTATGGCAGTTTTGTATAGCGAATTCAAAGCTCAATAGCTTCTGTGCAATATTTTTTTTTCTGTCTAAAACACACAAATACAGCAACACAAAAATTACCTTTTATTACACAAAAACGATCGGTGCTAGGAAAACTTCCATTCCATTTTTGAAATTGGCATACAAAACTAAATTAGAAAACTTTCCTTAATATTTTAGTTTTTGGTTATTTATTTCTAGAAAAAAAATGGTAAAGCTGAAATTTGTCGACAGTAATCTTAAGTATGATGAGGAGCGAAATCTAAATAATTTCAAAAAAATTCCATTTATATCGTTGAATTCGTAAATATAATTGGATTGTTCTATCGTGGGAAAATAATTCAAACTACAAAATCATTACACATTTACCAGGCGCACAAGAATTAATATTTTGTTCATTTTTTGAATTTAACAAACAAACTACATCAAAAAATTTCCTAAAGCAATCAAAACTCACTGCTTTGAAAAAACCACAGATTTCACAGCAAAATTCTAAAAATTACTCTTGATAGCATATACGAATTCTGTATAGTCATATTCAATGTTTTAAGAAACTTTCTATGGCAAAAAACTATCTTTCCTAGTTATATTTGACAAGAAGTCTCTTTTTTCTCTTTCTGCCCATGACACAAAAACTGGCATAAAAAACTGTAAAATTTCACTTTCTATGGCAAAAAACTATCTTTGGCAAAGTTTCTATGGCAAAAGAAACTTTTTATGGCAAAAAAAAATCTTTCCTAGTTATATTTGACAAGAAATCTCTTTTTTCTCTTTCTGCCCATGACACAAAACAGGCATAAAAGTAAAATTTCACTTTCTATGGCAAAAAAACTATCTTTGGCAAACTTTCTATGGCAAACAACATCTTTCCTAGTTATATTTGACAAGAAATCTCTTTTTTCTGTTTCTGCCAATGACATAAAAACTGGGTTAATAAATTGTAAAATTTCACTTTCTATGGTAAAAACCATCTTTCCTAGTTACATTTGACAAGAAATCTTTTTTTTTCTCTTTCTGCCCATGACACAAAAGCTGGCATAAAAAATTGTAAATTTTCACTTTTTTGTTATACCTACTGAAAACTTTTTTTCTTTTTTTTTTTTTTGAAGAAGAAGAAGAAGTCAGTGAATTCCTTTTGAAGAAGGACATGATTGTTATTTTTATTTTTCTACGACAAAAATTATGCGATTAAAATTAAAAAATGTACAGTTTTAACATGCTTGTGTTTCTTCTCTTCCTTTTTTGGTAAAAAGTATAGGAATAGCCTTCCTCTTAAACCACATTTCATTTTAAAATAAAACAAGAATCTTTTTTTTTTAATCTCTATCTAATACAACAATTTAAAACCAAACATATTCCAATATCGGAAAACCGCAGAACAATCTTGGACGTCCATATTATAGTAGTCCCATCAAAAGCTCGACTCACAAATTCAGGTTGCCCCTACCTATGTGCCTTATAACATTAGTTTTTAAGTGTAGGAATAGCCTAGTTGGGAGATGGGATGGCGTTGACATAAATATGCACGAATTTAGAAATAAGAAACCGAAGGAAAAAACAACTGCTGAATTGCAGAGTTGACAAAAACAAATTAAATGTATTGGAATATATTAATAAGCTACTAAGCAAATAATAGAGAAGAGTGACAAATTAGATGTATTACCGAGTTCAATTATAATGTATCGATTAATTTCTGGAAACAATACATCCATGAGGTTTTGCAAATAAAATTATTTATTCATCTTCTGAAAGATGCAAACAAGTCTTTACAGGATTAGGGTGGACCTGAGAGTTTTCTTGAGGGGGAGAGGGTATACGTAAAGTCAGCAAGTTTAAGTCATTATTCAACAATTTTAAAATTATGCATACCCCATTATCAAAAGTCCACACAACAGTTTTGGACATCGAGTCCCACATAGTAACAGTTCCGTCAAAAGCTCCAGTCACAAACTGAGGTTCAGTTGGGTGACTAACCAAAGCCCAGAGTTCTTCAATATGGCCTGACATTATGACAGAGAATGGTAGCTCAAAACTTCCAGCTAATATGGCGTTTTTCGTCGTCCCGACTAAGAGTTGACTACCCTTTCCTTCAGCAATTGTTCGACAGTTTCCGTATTGTTCAGGTACCTGCAGAAATTAGATATACAATTTCATTTGTTTTATTTTCAGTGGTTAAACTAGTAATATAATAGTAATATTAATATATTACCTAATTAATAAGCATAGGCACTGTTTATATTCTATTTCTTGTCTAATTGAAGCACTCTTTTTTTCTGTTTCTTCAAAGAACAGAAGTGCCCATATTTAGTTATCAATTGGGTAGCCATAAGTTAAGTTTCGAGATAATAGATATGCGGGCCCGCAATGAGAAAATCGAACACAACGCCCTTTAATTCAACAATTGCTACAGAATTTCTTTGTTGTTCACATGAATACAAAAAAAAGTTCATGATTTTGTAGTTGGCCAGTACTTTATATTACAAAAATTAGATCATTAATTTCTTTTTTTTTCATTTATTACATTAGTAATATAAATAACAAAATAACTATATTCCCTAACTTAGTTACCAATTGGATCGCCACAACTTTTAAGTATTTTAATAAAATCACACACTTTTTAATTCAGCAATTGATTACCTTTGTTATGCGTTCTGTGTAATTATTTGGTTAATTATTTTGCTTGTAGTCGCTCTTTATGAATATTAATTTTGTTTTATTTGTCATTTTCAGTCTTTCTCTTTTCTTTTTTTTCTCTCTTATATTCCGTTTGTTATTGTGTTTACAAAGGGTCATATATAAATTCAACTCAATATTTAATTCAATTTATATTACCCGATTGGGTAGCCATAAGTAAAATCTCGAGATAAAGTTTTGCCGGCCTCAAATGAGAGGATCGACCACAGTGCAAACAATGTAACCCATGAATAATTTTATGAATTGGCAATGTTCAATTTTCACGTTTTCCAACAAAATCACACACCTTTTTCTTCAGCAATGGATTACCTTATATCATTTGCTCAAAAGTTTCCGTGTTGTTCATAGATGTGCAAAATTAGCTTATAATTTTGGTTACATTATCTTGGTTATTATTTTATTATACTATTTTACAATTTCGATTGCAAAATATACAACAGATTTTATTGTATTATTTTACAACAAAATTAAAAATATATTTACAGACAGACATTTGTAAACCATCCAGAACCAAAATAATCTATGTGCATCTTTTAATATAGTTTGTATCTAGATATAAGGCCTGTTTCCACATTAAAATTACTAGTGTCACTGACATTGCAGTATTATCCAGCCGAACAAGAAAAATTCAAAACAAGATTAATCTTATTTCCTCAAATTTTGGATTTTAATTAAATTTGGATATTTACATGGATGAAATCATTCAACCCTAAAATTTTGTAGAATTAAGTAGGATTTTAGAAAGAAATTGAGTTACAAAGAAAGTTTATATTGCCTCTCTTCTTTTAACGAGGTGAAACAGGCATAAAACTTTATGTAGAAAATTAGCTTAATTAGTAAGTAAGTTTTTATACTTTAGCCACAAGATTGCAAGGTTTGATTGATTTTGTAACCATAAAAGCTCAAACTGTGACGGGTTTTGAGCAATCAAGGTTTTAGTATTATAAAATTGCTTGAGAATATTCGCAAAAAAGATTTAAACCAGACGCATAATCGGGGTTTATTCTAAGTATGGGTAATTTTGTTATTTTTTTAATTTGGACATTTTGAAAAGTGCATAATTTTTTGCATTTTCTTTTTCTACAGCTTATTTAGAACCCTAAGGTCTAATAAACATATTTTTTATTTTAATTTTTAGTAGTTTCAGCAAAGACATACACAAAGAAAGAAAGAAAATCACTTATACCTCTGATCACTGAACAAAATCATTAATACGGTGAATTAACTCAAAAATCTAAACGTTCTTTTTAAAGAGACCGCATTTTCAAGCGGGATTCAAAAGTAAGTGTTTTTATTTTCTTATAATTTACTTTGTTAGCCTAGTCAAACTCTTCCTTCTCACTATTTGCATGACGGAAATAAAACCCAAGAAGTTTAACAGTGTGTGAGAAACAGATCCGACTTCTTCGGAGGTGTATCATAGGGTGTCAAACCCCTCCCCCAAATGCAAATTTATATGAAAGGGCATATTTCGTATTAATTAAGTAGTGATACAACTCAAACCATTTACAAATAAATATTTGATAAATAAATGACTACACTAAATAATTAAATGAGACTGACACTTACCTCAGCGGTGTATCCAGTTCTTCTATAGGACGGATCCCAGAGAGTCAACTGACCATCTTTTCCTCCACCAGAAACCACGTGGCCATCTTTTAAAACCAAAAGAGAAAAAACAGCACCCTCATGAGCATTTTTAATGGATTTTAAAATCGTGTTTGTACCTGCAAGAATCACAATTAGGATTTTAAAAAGCAGGGTTGCCAACAGAAGTAATTTATTACTAGTTAGTGGTCTTCCTCTCTTTCCACGTCTTTCTCCCTGCTTCTATCTCTTTACTCTAACCATTTAACAATTCTATTTCTATCTCTCTGACTTCCTCTCTAATTTTTTTTTTTTTTATTATTATCATTCATTTCCTGTTTGTTTGTTTCTTACAAATACTTATCTTCTGTTCAATGTTAGATCTTTTCTGGATATTTTTGTCTTTTATTTACTTTTTAAATCTAATAGCAATATAGATATATCAAAATTCCATTCTATGATGACAATCATAAATTAGAAAGCCTTACGAAAAGAAGAAAACCAGTTTGTTGGTATTGACAAATAAAGTCAAATATAATTAAAATTTATTTTCAGGGATTTTTCCTCTACTCTAGAGATGTTTGGACGATTAGCACAAGATTTTTCCGGTGGTTCTCTTTCAAATATGACAAAGTTTCCGATTTTTTTTGGCACATCCGGCGATATTTACCACTTCTTCAGAGATTACATTTATTTTATAGTCTACTTAATAGATTTAAATTTAAAATGTATGATTCAACATAATGAGTAATAATAATAATATGGAAACATTGTCATCACAGTAATAACATTTGCTATGTCATTGTTTACTGACTTTCCCAATAAAAGATTAGATAATCCCGATGACTCAAAATACTTGATTAGCCAGAGGAATCCGCTACACATTCTTGAAATACCACCGGACAGAACCAGAAAAAAAAGAATAAAAAAGGAATGTATCTGCAACTAAAAGGAAGTTTCCAGGGGTGGGAGGGGTGGCAAGACCAGTCCCATCAAAGGGATAAATTTGGGTCAAAGTGATAAATTCCATCTTATCAGGTTGCTTGTTTACCTACCTTGCTTGTTTTGGGGGAAGGTTCTGCAATATTTTTTATTTAAATATAAAAAATATTTTATTAATATTTATATCATTATAAATAAAATTATAAATAAAAAAAATATAATTTAATATAAAAAAATAAAAAATATAAAAATATAAAATATAAAAAATTTATAAATATAATTATAAATAAAAATATTTTATTATATTTATATAATATTTATATTAATTAATATTTTTTATTTAAATATGAGCGGCAAGTTTTCCCAGCATTAAAATTCTTTTAAAATTCATAATTTCAATGACTCAAATTAATTTACTAGCACAAGAAACCCGTGAAAATTGTTGAAATACAACTATACAGAACAAGAACAATGAAAAAAGGAAGAATCTGAACCTACAAGGGATTTAACAGGGGTGGGGGGATGTCTGAATCATTTATTACTTGGATACGAACGTTATGTTTTCTGAAGACAAGAAATTCGAAAGTTACCATAACTTTTGGTCTTCAAGGGGAGGGAGGGGGAAATACCCACATATCCATATCTCAGTCGGTTGCCAGAGGTGACTCGTAATTTTTTTTTCTTTTTTTTTATAGCTTGCTTTCCTCGCACAAAACAGGTTGGGCATAACGTACGAAAACATGCTGATCTATTCCAATCAAAATTGTATTCGTTAAATGGGATCAACAACAATTGAAGCTCTAGACTGAGCAGAAAACAAAGCTTTGTATTTGCTGGACAAAGTCAAATACTATTTTTTAGCTCTGCCAAATCAAAAGGCATTATGTGAATTTCAACAGGAGACCGAAGTGTGAAAAATACGTTTCCGGTTTTTAACTCTATTAAGGATCAGCTGTTTCTAACAGTTGGATTAAGAATACTACAGGCGCCATAACAAATACGATATTAAAGGCTCCATTTAACACTTGAAACAATATAATATTTATTTTCAAGAAAATATCACAAGGTCTAATAGAGCCAAATTCGTTTCATATTTCAGAGTAAAAAAGAAAAGAAAACAAAACAAACCAAGACAGCACGACAAATGTTGAAAATTAATCAAATAAGAAACTGATAAACATTAAATAGTAAATTAAAAATTAACGCAAATTGGTAAGATGTAATATTCTAAACATTTGTGCTCAAAAACTAACAACGAATTTTGCACAATTAATAGCAAACAAGCAACAGAGGGGGGAGGGGGCAGAGATAAGGTATAATACTTTATTGACAAACGACTATCACAAGCTAAAAAAAAAAGGCCGAATTCGTATTCTAAGTAAAATAATACAGAAATCAAAACATTTGGAATCAAAAACGTAATACAGGTTAGAATCATGAAGGATAAGAGAAACAATCAGAAATATTGACAATTAAAAAAAGGATTGTGTAAAAGATTTGGTTAGAAATAGAATAAATTTACTTCTGTGAGAGAAAAGAGGGGAAAAAAGAGAAAAACGATTAATAAAGATTTCTAAATATTTCCAGGACAAAATAAGAAAGGAAAGAAAATACTATTCTATCACTTTTGCGAAGGTTGAGGGAGACGGCTGTTTTATACATGTCGTTGTTTAGAGAAATAACTTACAGCGCCATTATCACAACCGTTTTAGTAGTTAGACATGAAAATAGCTGTTCATTCATAAAGCAATTTTCGCAAATTAAATTTTTGATCAGCTTTCACCCAGTGTTTTTTATTGAAATATTAATATAATTAATTTATAATATAATATAGTTTATTTTCTACACCTCAATTGAAACGCAGCTGGTGTTGGAGTGAAATACTCAGTCTTGACGCGCAAAATTGAGACAAAGAGGGTGGAATATGTCACAAAGAGATGCGAGTTTGCATAAAAAAGTAGTTGCAAGAGCCCAGAGTCAAGCAATCATTTTGATAATTATCTCAGATATTAATTAGGTCTCAATTTTAATAATAAAGGAAGAAAATAAAAAAAAATAGCCGTTGGTAAATAGGCTAGATGCCCTTGGGGAATGATTATGACATTACATTTGATGAAATTGTTTTGAGTTATTTTTCGAGGGCTATTCCCCAAATCTAATCTGCTTATCTTATTTTTGGTCACATCTCGGGCAAACTTTTTTTTTTCTTGGAAGGGCTATTAACCTAGCGTTGCCATTTGGTTTGCCTTACCAAACCAATCTCTCTTGAAATCAACATAGGACCAAATTTACATTCTAAAGTCTAAACCAGTACCAAAGCGTAAAAGAATAAAAGAAAAATGAAAATACCTCTTCCCCACACAAGGATATTTCCATTGGAATCTCCAGAAATCACATCTCCATTATCAGCAAAGGCAATACAGGTCACATACTTAGGTTTGTCTCTACTTTCAAAGATGCCCAATCTCCGTGACAAAGTTCCACCTTCAATATTCCAAAATGCAATATGGTTTTTGCCGCATGTGACAACAGTGTGTCTATCCATTGGATGGAAATCAACACCAATTACAGTGTCAGCAGAACACTAAAATTACAAATTAAACGTTAATATGTGTACAGTTACACATTTATGTGACAACAGTCTGTTTATCCACTGAATAGATATCAACAGTAATCACAGTGCCAATTAAGAAATGAAATTATACAGAGGGCACGTGAAAAAAAAGAAAGAGAAACGGTTTCTTTGACGTTTGGCAGACCAAAACCCATGCACAGTTATAGAAAACGATGAAGCATGCCGAGATTTGAGTTGAGACGAATGAAAAAGAATCTTTCTGGGAACATGCTCCGTCACCAATCTCTACAAAAAAGAAAAATTTTAGACACTGCGGCATCGTATTATATATAAAATGATGCTACATGTCTAACAAAGAAACATGACGAACCGAAAACAAAGCGTTTTGGAAGTTCCAAGGTATATAACACATCAAATCTTTGAACCTCCAGAATCCAATCTGAATATCTAAATCTTTTTAGGTCCCTCAAGGATCTTAGTCCTTTTAAGAACACTACTCCTTAATCCTTTAGGTACAATACCACTGACGGTGCCAGATAGAAGAAACTTTCGTGGTAATTGTAAGCTTTGATAATATTTGAAATAAATAAGACACCTTCCAACACAAGAAAATTGACTTTTCCTCAGTCCCCCTTTCATTTCAGGGGGAAATTCACGGGCTACTTGGGAATAATCTCCTTCAATAACAGGGTACTTGAGGAAATCACCCCCCCCCCCTCCGCCTGTGTCCACAAATAATAGCGCAAATACCTTAACCAACTTTTTTCTTTTTTTTCTTATTTGGATTTAAGCATCAAGCCATCTAACTAACTTTTTGTTTTACATTTCGTGGGGAAATCCTAGAAAAAGAATTAGTACCCCAAATGACAAAATATTGTCTATTGAACACTAGAAGGAAGGGGGAGAATTATAATTGACCTTATTCATACTTTGATGTACAAAAATTCCCGACGCTCAGACATATTACCAAAAAAAAAAAAACAAAAAAAAAAAACTTCAATCATACGGTCTGTAGCCTGTATTATGGTGAAAATTACATTCTTTCTTAATTTTCTCTCGAGTAAACTGAACATCAATCTATTACGTCACGACAGTTATTTACGAACTGTGCAAATACCATTTTCATTGTCAAGGAACTCTTTTCGAACGATATAAATTTCCAACCGTTACTAGGAGGGTAACCAAAGCTAAAGTTATAATTAAGTATCGAATTCTATTCAACAAATGCAGATGATTGACAGAACAAAAGGCAGCTTGACAAATAAGAGCTATGCTTCTATTGGAAGATTGTACGTGACAGTTTTCCTTAAAGGAGTATAGGTGAAGCCAGAAAACAATAAACTGACAAGTCTCAAATTTTTTTAAGTATTTAAAGAAACTGTCACAATTACAATCTAACTATTCTTCAAACATTAAATATTCTTCGAAAACAAGGAGAAAGAAGGTTATAATAGCTGTCAAAATGAAAGTCAATTTGAAAAGCAAAGGTTACGCTAATGATTGCAGTTGACAGTTGAAAGAGAATTAATAAAAATTTTTCTGTGCAATATTTTCATGTGCAATATTTGTCGAGAATAAACATTGCTAACAAACCATTTTTAAACTTTAAAATCTCCATTAACAGCTATGACAAGCTAAATCTCTTGAACTTGCAAATTGGTAAACAAGTGTAAGGATAAAATTGACTCTCATTGATATTCTCTACGGCTTATTTTTGATGAATGGGACACACTGAGTGAATGATTTTAAGTTGGTCTTCTGCTTTCTGGTCGTTACTTAAGGAAGTTTCCACTCCTAATCCAACATTCTGTTCATTTTTGTGGCGTATTTTATATGTTCAGTAAAGCACTAGTTTTTGAAATTCTACAACTGTAGGGAAATATCACGGGTCGGTTTGTTTGAGCTACTTCAATAGATATATGTTGCATAGGAGGTGAGCCAGTGATTTTTGTTTATTTTAAGTTTCATCTACACTCTTTATTACCATCAGATAACTTAGTTTTGTTCGGAAAATTTGTTTTTCAAAATGCTGTTGGATGGGCAGTTAATATATTTATTAAGCAGATTAATAATTCTCCATAGAATTACTAAACGTTGTCGAAAAAAAAAACATTAAAAAATCATGGCTGCTACACTCTTTATATGTTGCAAATATGGTTCAAATTATTTTGCCCTCAAGATGCATGTCATAAATCTGAAGCACAGAAAGCATACCTGTCAATTATGCCATTGCGATCATTCAAAGCAGGTTGCAGCTCTCTCAAGCCCCTGCTCTTTACGCTTAAGTTTACCTTTCACTTTGGAGAAAAACTACGAATATTTTCAAACTTGTTCTATTCATCATAATATTTCGAGAATATACAAATTCATCTAAGTAAATTTAATTTGAAATTAAGACCATTCAGAGAGGCTGGGTTTAAATTTGTTGAAAGATGAATAGGTGAAACTACAATTACTGCTACTACTGATAACTTGTCACAGCACCCAGCCACCTGTGGTGCAAAGGTGCGCATGCTTCTTCTTCACCAAATGTGCTCACAGCTTCAATTTTTATTCCCTTTCATGCAGTCCCATTTGTCCTTTAAATTACTTCGAATAAAACGTCTCCGTGTTATAGACATCGAAAATGTCATAGCTGTTTTCTAAAATGTTATGACATGTTCATTGAATTCTATCGAAATTATATAAGTGTCAAAACAAAACAAAAATTAATGAATACTACCTTAGCGGTAAAGTTGAGTATAATTGAGTAAATGTGAGTAATTCATTGTTTTCTTTTCTCTTTATCTAAACAGGGGATGGGGACTATATATACATACCCTTTTTTCAAAGAATGTGATGGACAATTAGTGAAGAGAAGAAAGAAAAAAGCCATTTTTTTCGGTTGGGCTTTGCTTTCCCTTTTTAAAGACATACCACATTAGCAACCCAAATTACTTACTTTACTTGTATTAATTGTTCATCGAAGGGTCGTACGCACAATTTTTGCTCCGGAGGTGAGGTGGGTTACAAAGAACTTTTTTCGGAGGGAGGGTGGGTAAGGTTTTATCCAAAACCATATTACGAGTTAGAGATTTTTTTCGTTATTCTTTTTTAGGAGAAATAATCTATTCATCTGCATGTTTACGATTAATTAACGAGTTGAATAAATATTTCGAATGGGGTGCCCCCCTCCCCCGATATATCGCCGTAAAACTTCAACATGAAATACTTATTTTAGTCTACAATACAGTGGTTGCACAGCATACTTTTGTTAATACTATACAATAAACAACGACAAACGAGTCACCCAATTGTCTCCGCAACCCTTGTGGCTGGAAAACACACCCCTTAGAGGTAATCCTATTTCTATTCCCGAGGGGTGACATGTGACTTTTTGCAGAGGAAATAAAAAAAAACCTTGGTTTCCGTAATCTTGTGTCCTGTTTCTCCTTTCTGCCACTCCCACAGAGACAAAACGTGATCATTGGCCTCGTCAATTGCTGCAAGAAGACCTCCACCGTCCTGAAAAATATAACATCGTGAACACTTAATAGAATAGAATAACCTTGATCATTGCAGCACCTCTGTGCAGAAGAGAAAGAGAAAAAAAGAGACATAGAGGGAGAGAGAGAGAGAGAGAGAGAGAGATAGAGAGAGAGAGAGAAAGAGAGACAAAGAGGGAAGAGAAATCTATCAATTGATCGGTATCATTGATCTTGTCCAGAATTTTTAATTCTAGCTGCAGCCTTTCAATTTCCTAAAAAGAGATAAAGAAAGAAAGAAAGAAAGAGAGAGAGAGAGAGAGAGAGAGAGAGAGAGAGAGAGAGAGAGAGAGAGAGAGAGAGAGAGAGAGAGAGAGAGAGGATGGGAGAGAGAGAGAGAGAGAGAGAGAGAGAGAGAGAGAGAGGGAGAGAGGGAGAGAGGGAGAGAGAGAGAGAGGGGGAGAGAGAGAGAGAAAAAGAGAGAGAGAGAGAGAGAGAGAGAGAGAGAGAGAGGAGTGATAGAAAAAGGATAGCAAAATGACTTTTACTAGCAATAAATAACCAAAACTGCCCTAAAACGGAAAATGCAGTTCACAGTTCTTCAATAGAATTCCCGTGCAATATCTAAATTCAGAAAGTTTTAGATTTCGGCAAGAGAGCACATTATGATTAGTGTTGCCAGATATCTGACATAAGATAGCCCAGACATAAAAGCAAAAATTCCCCAAAGTCACAATTTTTCAGGCTAAATACACCGATGGTACAGTTTTTTTTTCTGAAAAATGTGCTGATTTAAGAATCATGTGAGCAACCGTTTTGAAGAAGCTCTTAAATGGCACAAATACACCATCTGGCAACAGTGTGGTCAAATTATTTTGGTGTATTGCGATCAATATTCGTCACATTAGTCCTCACCCAGGGTCAATGAATCCTTCATCTGAAAGAACTGCTATGGGCCCTTTCCAGTAGCAGACTTTAAGAAATCACTCGACCTCATCAGCCACTTTGCTGCGGCCACAAACATGCAAACTATTGGTGCCAACAAACGTACTATAGCTATTATTCTGAGTTTCCTGAAAGGACGAACACAGCGTGTTTTTCTATTTTTCGAAAGATATTATACCTCGGAATGGCCAAATATAACGTGCGGAGCCCCAGATGGGACAAACCTTGCCGGATTTATCTTCAAATGCCCAGATCAACGTAGTGCTAGCAAGTTTTGACGAATGATTCAAGTTTGTAGATGTCCCTATTTAATTGTCAGTATTTAACCAACTGATAGAGCCGCAGTTCAGTAATAACCACCTAAGCTGACAATCGCAAAGAATATAGATGGACTCTCAACCCCATTGAATTAAATATCAACAGATTTTGCCACCTAAAGCGAGACCTCGAGTTCCCCCAGTGCCATTTCTCGTTGTTTCGTCGGCAAAAATCCTTGGAGTTGTACTTTTATCTGATTGTACGTTTACCGACCATGTTGATAAGCTAGTAAAAAGCTGAAAACGCATCGATCCAAACTCTTACTGCAATGCAAGCGACAGTGTCAAAACTGATTATCTAATTTATGTAACTCAAAACACTGCAACAAAAAAGGGTACAACATGATAATTTTTCTTTACTTTTTATATAAAAATAAAAATAGAGTAAATTAAATCAAAATTCATTTATTTAAAAAACAATTTCGATTGACTTACTGCTTTAGAAAAGGATATCGCAGTAATGGATCTTTCAAATTCTCCCAGGCCAAGAACGTGAAGTGTCGAGAGACTTACTGAGTTCCATATTCTTATATGAGGCTAGAAAATAAATACAACATTTACCAAAGAAAATCAAATCAAAATAAAGATAAAAAAAGACAAAAAAAAAACAATTTCCTTTTTCTTGTTTCGTTTTGTTCCGGCACGACCAACAAAAAATAGAAAATCAAGAAGTAACCAACACAAAATAAAGGGTTAACTCACAAAAGAACGTGAGAAAATTTCTAAGAATAAAATACATTACATTTGGGCTTATTGGATTTCTTCAAAAACTATAATATTTAAATTATTTCTGGCCCTATATCAACAATCCGAAAAATTATCGATGCACAATACACACTAATGGAATTTTCAAGCCCCTGAAGAAGGGAATACAAAATTTTTGATATTTCAGGTTTCATGTGCTGTATCAATTGTTTGTTCTTTCCTTTCCATAGAGGGTGATTGTATCGACGAGAAGTCGTAGAATTTTGGGTGACGCCTCTTTTGAAAAGGGAGCCAAAGGTGACAGGAAGGCTCCCTTTTGTGCCACTCTTCACCTCCGGGGCCCATTAGTGTTCAAGGTTGTCAAACCGAAACATCCGAAAGAATTGCAGAATCAAATAAACCTTCCTGTTTTTATGCAAATGAACAAAATTTTGTAAATGCCATATTCCAGGCATAAGGGCTATTTGATAAATCTTAGGGCAGGTGCGGCGAACCTGCAACCCACGGACAACATGCAGGACACCTTGAGCATTCTGCTCACAAGGTTCTTCATGCTGGTACAAAATATAATGGGATAAGCAATGAAAATCAATGTATCCAAAACGCATTGCTTTTGCATACATATTCCAAAACTGAACTGACAAAATTATGAGAAAAAAAATTGATTTTAAACACATTTTGGAAACATCAGAATCAAAAACGAAATTTAAAAACATTTCGATGGCAAGACAGGAATTTTACAATTTAAGAAATTTTGCACAAAAAATTGTTATCCCTTCTCTTTAAGCTTATACTTGCGAAACGCCCCTCTCTCAGAAAAATCGACCAACCACAAAACGGCTCAAATACAAAACGTCTTGATCTAGAGCGTGTGGAATAAACATCTAATTTTTGGATATAACCCTGTTTTTGGAAAAAACATTGTGAGTGATTTCCCTGCGGACACTTATCTGAAGAGATATATTTTATGATCGGAATATCTTTTGGCTATCTTGACAGCTGTGAATTCCCCAGGGAAAAATTATTTTAGCTCATTGCTGCCGATTGGAGGATGCCAACAGAAATTAGCCAAATTGCTAGAATCCAGTCAAATTTGATAAAGTTTCAACATTTGTCCTAAGGTGCATCGACAGTGCCGCGTGGATCGTTTGGGAACAAGCAAAAGAGGAGAGAGAACCTGCCGGAAGCGCCGCATTAAACCTGCCGGTTTTAATTAGCCTTAAATTGCAGGGAACAGGTGAGCAGGTCTCAACGCTTCCCTTGCTCCCGGTGGTCTGTACGGCTATTCAACCATTCAACCCTTTTCTTCTTTGATTAAGTGAGATACCTGCTGTATGCTTGCTTGCTAAATACAACGCAGAGCCAGCAGTTTGTATCGTCTCCAGTCTTGAACTTTTGATACCGTAACCGGGTTGTGGGGAATGCTCACGTCGATATTGCGAAAACTGGTGCGGGCTTTTTTTTTTAGCAATGATGCGTTAATGGAAGCAAAAAAAGTATTATGAAATTTTGCAAACTGCACGAATCGCCCAAGTGACCGACAGAAAGCTGCAGATAACTGTCAGGACATTCTTGAAAAGTAAATACCACTACCACGTTTCGTGCTGCACGAGCCTGAAGAAGTACGAGTTGTCGCAGGGGAATTAAGTGATACGCTTACTCGTAAAGTTAACTAACTATGTGCAACTTCGATAATTACATCCTGTCGAAGCGCAACCCATTACCTGCTCTGTCTCAAGTCCCCACATTATCATCCAAAGCTTCTTTTGTCGTTGCATTGAAGAATTCACCTCAAGGGCTGAACGACCCCAAGGACCGCAAAGCTTTTATTTATAACTTGTGTAGTGACTCGAAGTCGGCGATAACTGAGCTTAGACCGGGAAAAAATACTTGGCGCCTCGTCAAAAGTGATAAAAATGAAGCTACTGCTGTAGCTGATGCTATCAAGTCCAAGGACCAATCGCTACGACTACAGCCAAAACTTCTCGTTTCGTTCCTAACAGTGTTACTGACGTTCAGTTGCAGAACTTGATAACTAACTGTGCCTAAGTCTCACGTATCGGCAAAACTAGTTCCTATAAGCTTCTGTTTTCTAGTCGAGAAGACTTATTAGGGTCCATTTCCTCGTCTGTGATAATCGAGTAAGAGCAAATCCTTATCGAACAGTTTCTCTCTCTCCCTCCTCGCCGCTACTACTGCCAAGCTTACGGACACATTGCCCAGCACTGTGCGCTGTGTGCAGACTGGAAATTCGAACAAGCTACACTGTCAAAATAAAATGCATTGCGCAAAGTGCAACCAGGCTGACCATCCTTGTTACAGCTACAAATGTCCTGTCGCAGAGAAACTTATGAATCCCTCTAAATAAATACTGATCTACGAGTTACATCATGGAATATTAATGGCGGAGTCTCAGTGAAATTACCCATAATCCAAACTCTGTGACACAAATGAGGTTCTCTGCCTACAAGAGCACGTTCTCACTGCCGACAGTCTAAGCTCGTTGAGCAAGATTGTTTCTACTGTCGTAATAAGTCGTACCGCAAGACACTCCAGGGCTGATCGGCCGAAGGGAGGTACTTCTATTCTTGCTAGAAGTGTCCTCATGACCGAACAATTTCACGACTGTGACTGTTTTTTACGGCACTCGAAATTCAGAATTATGTGGTGGTCTCAGTCTATTTACCCACCGATTAGAGTAATGCTACATCAGTAAGACAAATTGATCAAGCTTGCCGCCTACTCAGTTCTCTTGTGTCAGATTATGAAGTGCAAAACCTAGTAGTAGTCATTGCTGCCGATATTAACAGTAACCTTTCTGAAGACAGCAGCAGCCATACAAATATTCTGAATCGCATGTGCCCTCAGCTCGTGGTGGTCGAGAATGCCCAAGGTTTAACATATATCCAAAACTCTAGTAGTATATCTTCTCTGGAGTTTTTCATGTGTTCCCGAATGTAAAACCAGACTCCGCATCCTCACTTATCTCCACTTTCCAAACATCAGACCATACGTCTATCAGTAATATATTCCCTGTTCTACTTATTGCACCGATAGATCCAACTCGAGACAATGATAGTAAATGGCATGAAACCACCGACTGGGCTTGTGCAGATATGTTGCGTTCCATATGTTCGCTTGTGTAGTGCTCCAGGCTGTTTGTGATTCTATTTTGGGTAGCAGTCATACCAATATTCTGAATCGCATGTGCCCTCAGCTCGTGGTGGTCGAGAATGCCCAAGGTTTAACATATATCCAAAACTCTAGTAGTATATCTTCTCTGGAGTTTTTCATGTGTTCCCGAATGTAAAACCAGACTCCGCATCCTCACTTATCTCCACTTTCCAAACCTCAGACCATACGTCTATCAGTAATATATTCCCTGTTCTACTTATTGCACCGATAGATCCAACTCGAGACAATGATAGTAAATGGCATGAAACCACCGACTGGGCTTGTGCAGATATGTTGCGTTCCATATGTTCGCTTGTGTAGTGCTCCAGGCTGTTTGTGATTCTATTTTGGGTAGCAGTCATACCAATATTCTGAATCGCATGTGCCCTCAGCTCGTGGTGGTCGAGAATGCCCAAGGTTTAACATATATCCAAAACTCTAGTAGTATATCTTCTCTGGAGTTTTTCATGTGTTCCCGAATGTAAAACCAGACTCCGCATCCTCACTTATCTCCACTTTCCAAACATCAGACCATACGTCTATCAGTAATATATTCCCTGTTCTACTTATTGCACCGAGTGATCCAATTCGAGACAATGATAGTAAATGGCATGAAACCACCGACTGGGCTTGTGCAGATATGTTGCGTTCCATATGTTCACTTGTGTAGTGCTCCAGGCTGTTTGTGATTCTATTTTGGGTAGCAGTCATACCAATATTCTGAATCGCATGTGCCCTCAGCTCGTGGTGGTCGAGAATGCCCAAGGTTTAACATATATCCAAAACTCTAGTAGTATATCTTCTCTGGAGTTTTTCATGTGTTCCCGAATGTAAAACCAGACTCCGCATCCTCACTTATCTCCACTTTCCAAACATCAGACCATACGTCTATCAGTAATATATTCCCTGTTCTACTTATTGCACCGAGTGATCCAATACGAGACAATGATAGTAAATGGCATGAAACCACCGACTGGGCTTGTGCAGATATTTTGCGTTCCATATGTTCGCTTGTGTAGTGCTCCAGGCTGTTTGTGATTCTATTTTGGGTAGCAGTCATACCAATATTCTGAATCGCATGTGCCCTCAGCTCGTGGTGGTCGAGAATGCCCAAGGTTTAACATATATCCAAAACTCTAGTAGTATATCTTCTCTGGAGTTTTTCATGTGTTCCCGAATGTAAAACCAGACTCCGCATCCTCACTTATCTCCACTTTCCAAACATCAGACCATACGTCTATCAGTAATATATTCCCTGTTCTACTTATTGCACCGAGTGATCCAATTCGAGACAATGATAGTAAATGGCATGAAACCACCGACTGGGCTTGTGCAGATATGTTCCGTTCCATATGTTCGCTTGTGTAGTGCTCCAGGCTGTTTGTGATTCTATTTTGGGTAGCAGTCATACCAATATTCTGAATCGCATGTGCCCTCAGCTCGTGGTGGTCGAGAATGCCCAAGGTTTAACATATATCCAAAACTCTAGTAGTATATCTTCTCTGGAGTTTTTCATGTGTTCCCGAATGTAAAACCAGACTCCGCATCCTCACTTATCTCCACTTTCCAAACATCAGACCATACGTCTATCAGTAATATATTCCCTGTTCTACTTATTGCACCGAGTGATCCAATACGAGACAATGATAGTAAATGGCATGAAACCACCGACTGGGCTTGTGCAGATATGTTGCGTTCCATATGTTCACTTGTGTAGTGCTCCAGGCTGTTTGTGATTCTATTTTGGGTAGCAGTCATACCAATATTCTGAATCGCATGTGCCCTCAGCTCGTGGTGGTCGAGAATGCCCAAGGTTTAACATATATCCAAAACTCTAGTAGTATATCTTCTCTGGAGTTTTTCATGTGTTCCCGAATGTAAAACCAGACTCCGCATCCTCACTTATCTCCACTTTCCAAACATCAGACCATACGTCTATCAGTAATATATTCCCTGTTCTACTTATTGCACCGAGTGATCCAATTCGAGACAATGATAGTAAATGGCATGAAACCACCGACTGGGCTTGTGCAGATATGTTGCGTTCCATATGTTCACTTGTGTAGTGCTCCAGGCTGTTTGTGATTCTATTTTGGGTAGCAGTCATACCAATATTCTGAATCGCATGTGCCCTCAGCTCGTGGTGGTCGAGAATGCCCAAGGTTTAACATATATCCAAAACTCTAGTAGTATATCTTCTCTGGAGTTTTTCATGTGTTCCCGAATGTAAAACCAGACTCCGCATCCTCACTTATCTCCACTTTCCAAACATCAGACCATACGTCTATCAGTAATATATTCCCTGTTCTACTTATTGCACCGAGTGATCCAATTCGAGACAATGATAGTAAATGGTATGAAACCACCGACTGGGCTTGTGCAGATATGTTGCGTTCCATATGTTCACTTGTGTAGTGCTCCAGGCTGTTTGTGATTCTATTTTGGATAGCAGTCATACCAATATTCTGAATCGCATGTGCCCTCAGCTCGTGGTGGTCGAGAATGCCCAAGGTTTAACATATATCCAAAACTCTAGTAGTATATCTTCTCTGGAGTTTTTCATGTGTTCCCGAATGTAAAACCAGACTCCGCATCCTCACTTATCTCCACTTTCCAAACATCAGACCATACGTCTATCAGTAATATATTCCCTGTTCTACTTATTGCACCGAGTGATCCAATTCGAGACAATGATAGTAAATGGCATGAAACCACCGACTGGGCTTGTGCAGATATGTTGCGTTCCATATGTTCGCTTGTGTAGTGCTCCAGGCTGTTTGTGATTCTATTTTGGGTAGCAGTCCTACCAATATTCTGAATCGCATGTGCCCTCAGCTCGTGGTGGTCGAGAATGCCCAAGGTTTAACATATATCCAAAACTCTAGTAGTATATCTTCTCTGGAGTTTTTCATGTGTTCCCGAATGTAAAACCAGACTCCGCATCCTCACTTATCTCCACTTTCCAAACATCAGACCATACGTCTATCAGTAATATATTCCCTGTTCTACTTATTGCACCGAGTGATCCAATTCGAGACAATGATAGTAAATGGCATGAAACCACCGACTGGGCTTGTGCAGATATGTTGCGTTCCATATGTTCGCTTGTGTAGTGCTCCAGGCTGTTTGTGATTCTATTTTGGGTAGCAGTCATACCAATATTCTGAATCGCATGTGCCCTCAGCTCGTGGTGGTCGAGAATGCCCAAGGTTTAACATATATCCAAAACTCTAGTAGTATATCTTCTCTGGAGTTTTTCATGTGTTCCCGAATGTAAAACCAGACTCCGCATCCTCACTTATCTCCACTTTCCAAACCTCAGACCATACGTCTATCAGTAATATATTCCCTGTTCTACTTATTGCACTGATAGATCCAATTCGAGACAATGATAGTAAATGGCATGAAACCACCGACTGGGCTTGTGCAGATATGTTGCGTTCCATATGTTCGCTTGTGTAGTGCTCCAGGCTGTTTGTGATTCTATTTTGGGTAGCAGTCATACCAATATTCTGAATCGCATGTGCCCTCAGCTCGTGGTGGTCGAGAATGCCCAAGGTTTAACATATATCCAAAACTCTAGTAGTATATCTTCTCTGGAGTTTTTCATGTGTTCCCGAATGTAAAACCAGACTCCGCATCCTCACTTATCTCCACTTTCCAAACATCAGACCATACGTCTATCAGTAATATATTCCCTGTTCTACTTATTGCACCGAGTGATCCAATTCGAGACAATGATAGTAAATGGCATGAAACCACCGACTGGGCTTGTGCAGATATGTTGCGTTCCATATGTTCGCTTGTGTAGTGCTCCAGGCTGTTTGTGATTCTATTTTGGGTAGCAGTCATACCAATATTCTGAATCGCATGTGCCCTCAGCTCGTGGTGGTCGAGAATGCCCAAGGTTTAACATATATCCAAAACTCTAGTAGTATATCTTCTCTGGAGTTTTTCATGTGTTCCCGAATGTAAAACCAGACTCCGCATCCTCACTTATCTCCACTTTCCAAACATCAGACCATACGTCTATCAGTAATATATTCCCTGTTCTACTTATTGCACCGAGTGATCCAATTCGAGACAATGATAGTAAATGGCATGAAACCACCGACTGGGCTTGTGCAGATATGTTGCGTTCCATATGTTCACTTGTGTAGTGCTCCAGGCTGTTTGTGATTCTATTTTGGGAAAGATCAAAGCGCCGCTTCATCTAATTTACCCCAAAAAAAAAACCACTAACCTATGCAAAGAAGCAAACCCTGCTGAATATATACTGTGCTGATATCGTTCACGCTCTACGCGCTGCCGAACATCCTAGCGTACACATCCGAAGAGTAAGTCTTGGATTCGAGAAGCATGGTCGGTCAGGTAATAATGATCTCGTTGGTTCTCAGGAAGGGGTGTGGTATGCCACGGCAAGGTTTGGTAAATGAAATTCTTCTGAAAACAAAGCGAAATTTCGCGAAAGTGCTTAGGCAACATCAGGCTAAATCAGTAGCTGAACTATCAAGTAAAGCCATAAGTGGTACAAATTTCTTATGGACGGTGCTCAAACGAGATAGTTCAAAAGCCTATAATGCTATCAAAACTACCAATGACCAGTGGTATGATTATTTTAAAAGTGAGTTTTCGGAGCCTAATCCATCATTGTCAAACCAATAAGAAAGGGAGCTTTATGGTTACTGGGGCCAATTAATTGACGAAATCAGTTTTATTGCTGCTCGATCTGCGGTTACAGAGTGCATTTCTAAACTACAAAAGGAAACGTCTCGTGGTGTCATTGGCCTCTGTGCAAAGCATCTAAGATGCGGGTCCACTTTCCTGATGGAGCATCTGACCTTACTCTTTCAGAGAATATTCTGTTGTGGTATAGTTCCCGATTTTTTCAGTACTGGAGTAATAATGCCGGTACTAAAAGGGGAAAGTCCTCAGACCAATGTTCTTCTTTTAGCCAATTACGTTGTCACCGGTTTTGTGCAAAATTTTCGAGTTATTAATTATTGACGAGATATCTGATTTAGTGTTATACACCAGATAACCAATTCGGCTTCAAGAAAGGAGTAGACCGCGACCATGCTCACCATTTGATTGCTAATTTACTTCTACATTCTCATGAAAATAATGAGGTATTACATTTTGCTGAGTTAGACGTACCTAGAGCTTTCGACTCGGGTGTACATTCGCATATCTTATTGACTGCTTATAAACGTCGAGTTAATATTCATGTCATCAAATCGATACGTGTTATGTACAAAAAGCTAAACGCCAGAGTTAAGGTCACCATCTCACTTGGTACGGTGGAAATTACTCCTTCAATTCCAGTAAAAAAAAAGGGTATTAAGACAGGACGCTGTAACTTCTCCGCCTCTGTTTAATAATACTGATATTGTGCCGCAACAGAAAGTTCTAACCACATATATATTTAAAGGTATTGATGTTTCGCTAGCTAACTATGCGGATGACATCCTTAATATTAGTAGAACAGCTTTTGGAATTGAGAAAAATTTTCGTCAATAGGGAGCATAAACGTATTGGTCTTCGATTTAATGAGAGCAAGACTGAGTTCCTGGTGTGCAATCGCTGCTCAGATTGAGCGGGTGAACACGTTATTAATGCACAAGATACACTGATCTATCTTGATGTACCGATTGGGTCAAATCTTCGCGCCACGCGTCAACTTTTGAAAGATTTCTTTCAAAAGGAATGCGTATGGTTTACTAGTTGATTTAAAGTTTAAATTTAACCGCCGAATCTTAGCTAGCGTTTATAATGCATTTGCTGTTCCGTAACTACTTGCCCTTGCACCATTTTGGTCTCTTCTTACTGCTTCAGATATTAAGGCTATTCGGAGTGTTTTACAAGTATGCGAAATATGTGCCACGGCTGCCTCTTTGGACTAACAACAGCTCCCTATTTTTGCAGTACAGAGTTGCTAGCCCAGCGCCCGCGGTGCAAAAAAAAAAATGAGAGATATCAGAGGCAGATTATTGGTGAAAGCATCTCTGAAATTTTCCTTCGTTATCATGCGTTTGTGCCAATGTATGACTGCCCTTACTTGTATTTTTTCTTGTCAGTTCTTCTTTGTTTTGGTTTTGTTTGTATTTGTCAGAATTTATTTGTTTCTTTTCCTTTCTTTTCTTTATAACTCCGTCAGTGTTGTATTTTGCATGTATGATGGGGCAATATATATATATATATATATATATATATATATATTTTTATATATATATATATATATATATATATATATATATATATATATATATATATATATATATATATATATATATATATATATATATATATATATATATATATATATATATATATATATATATATATATATATATATATATATATATATATATATATATATATATATATATATATATATATATATATATATATATATATATATATATATATATATATATATATATATATATGTGCAAATACCCTGATTGAAATTGATTTCCAATTCCAATGCCTAGGTCATTGCTAATAAGGGCGGATTCATCAAAAAGTATATTGTGCCTTATGCATTGGCTGCCTTATGCAGAATCAAATGAAACAGTGGAAATATTAGAATTTAGAGCTTTGACTATATCATATTTATGCTGTTGTATGCGCTTTTCTAAATTCTTGTGTTTTGTACCTACATAATATTTGCCACAATCGCATGGTATTTGATAGACCCCTCTTTGGCGAGTAACTGGGGTTTTATCTTTACCAGAATTTAAAAAATTTATGATTTTAAGATTATTTGTGAATACTACATTCAGAGTATTTTTTGTGCAAACTTTTTTAAGATTTGTAGTGATTTTTGGGATGTAGGGGAGGTAAATTATGTTTAAGGGCTTGTCAGAAATCTCACATGGTAAACTATGAATTACGGGAAAAGAATTACGGGATTGGAAATATATTGAGTACTTGTTACAGAGTTTAACCAAGGTCATTAAGACTTCACAATCTATTCCTGCTGCTGAAGCTTCTATTAAGTAATAATTTTCTTTGATTTTATTTTCTAATAACTGTTCAGATACTGCGACATCAATATTTGTATACATTGAAACAATGCCAAGCTACTTATAATTGTATTTTCTGAGATATTTACGTTTTTGAGTTTTTCAGCTAAATCTACCGAATTACATATATATGATTTTTGAGAGTAAAGCAAATGTTTAAAGGCTGTACATAACCATTTCCCAATATTGGATGTGGGAGCTTTCGTACACTATGTGCCTTAAAGGAATGCCTTGCTTGTGTAATTTTGGTAGACCATAAAACTTTGGGCAAAAGCTACCGCAGGGGAAAAATTTATTATATAGTTGTGGAGTAATTTTACCATTTTCTTTTAAACTTTTTAACTCATTTATAATTTTGTTTGCAAATTGATCGGTATGATCGTGGGTTATAGTTCTATATGTTGTCTCGTCATTTAGATGAGAATAAATTTTTGTGTCGTAATCTGTCGTATCCATGACAACCAGAGAATTGCTTTTATCTGCTTTAGTTATAATAATGGATGAATCTTTATGCCTTTACGGAGATTAGAAAGTATTTTTAGGTCATACAAATTATCTGGTTTTTTTATTGGCGGGAGAATTAACCTTTTTTGATTGTTGTAAAGGGTATCTATAAGACTAGCCCTAACTTCATCTGGGTTGGAAATAGATGTACAAAATTTGCGCACAGTGGACACTTGAGAGGAAATTAAATCTGCCACAGGGACTGTTTTGGAAGAAAAGAGAATTGTGGACCTTTTTCGAGAATTTGAATTCCTTTTGGTTCAAGCATTATAGAGGATAGATTAGCAACAGCTGGTCCAGAAGTGAATCGGAGTGTAAGTAGGGCTATTCCTCGAAAATTCATATCGTAGGTTTTCCAATTTCTTAATAAGTCGTTCCCTTGATTAGCGGGAATCATGACTAAAATTCCTTTCCAATGTAGCAACCTGGCTAAAATCAACAGAGGACAAATTTTGAAATGAAATGTTTCTAAGGATTTTCTTTCAGAGGAAATCGTGTATCTTTTTTGTTTTTTGTTTTTAATGATATGTGTTAATGTTTTTAATTCTAGTGCGCGAGCAAATTGCTATGCTTTCCGGGTATTTAAGTGTAATCTAAATCTTAAAGACTTGGGAATAAGATTTTCAATTTTGCAAGATTCCAAAAATTTTGTTGGTTAATGATATTAGCGTGTTTTTGCCTAAATTAATAAAATAAAAGATATCATTGGTCAATTGCTCCCCATAAGCGAGACGAAAATAGCGACGAAGACCAAACTGCCTTTCATTGCACGGGATTGTCTTTTCAGTCTACAGTTAATTACACTATTAACAAATAAAATAGGATACCCATTTCCAAAAAGTATGTCCTTGATAAAGTTTAATTCTGTTGTGAAGTGGGAATCAGAAAAAATGTTTAGGGCACGATCGACGAGGAATATTACGACTGCTCTTTTAACTTGTGGGGGGTGGTTTGATTTAAAATGCATATGTCTATTATTTTGTGTTGGTTTTCTACAGTATAATTAACTGTAGACTGAAAAGAAATTCCGTAAAATTAATGAGAGTTTACCATGTGAGATTTCTGAAAAGCCCTTAAACATAATTTACCTCCCCTACATCCCAAAAACCACTACAAATCTTAAAAAAGTTGGCACAAAAAAATAATCTGTATGTAGTATTCACAAATAGTTTTAAAACCATAAATTTTCTAAATTCTGGTAAAGATAAACCCCCAGTTACTCGCCAAAGAGGGGTCTATCAAATACCATGCGATTGTGGCGAATACTATGTAGGTAGAACACAACCGAATTTAGAAAAGTGCATACCACAGCATAAAGATGATAAAGTCAAAGCTCTAACTTTTAAAATTTCCACTGTTTCATTTGATTCTGCATTAAGCAGCAATATTTTTGAAAATCTTAGCGACAATTTGCTTTTCGATGAATCCACCCTTATAAGCATTGACCTAGGCATAAGACAGGTAGTCTGAGAATCAATTGAAATCAGACTTATAGTTAGTTTCCAAACACAACCTAATTGCATTGTGAAATCCATAAGCAGATTAGAAGATCGAACTTGGGATAAAAAACGAAAAAAATAGCAACTAACCTTGCCTTCCATTTTGTCATGTCCAGCGGTTTGCCCAGTAGCAATTAACAACTTGTTTGGATGAATGCAAAGACTGAAAAATAAAAGATGATTCACACCGATTAGATTCGCCAAAATGATTGCTGAGAAAACATTTGTCGTATCCAAAAGTACTTGAAAATGAGAAACAAAAAATGCCCCCGAAGCGTTACAAATGATGCACATACATGCAATACGAATTTTGTAATTATCAGGGTACAGCGGTATTCAACTCATTAAAAGACGAACTATATCCCATAATACTTAAAAAAAATGTTTCTCTCAAGACTTTCCAGTGAGAAACATTTCCAACTTGGCACTTATTTAGAAATGATAACTATAATCAAGTCTAAAAATAATTAAATAGTCTATTCATTTATGACTTAATAAATAAAATATATAAAGTAAAATTTTATATTGAAACAAGTGAAACTATCCGTGAGAATCTTTGAAGAATCACGTAAAAATGGAAGGAATTCGTATAACCAAGCCTAAAAAGGCACTTTTTTGACGATTGGGACACTTTACCCTTAGAAATCCTCTTACCCATAGAAAAAATGGTACTGTTCTAAAATCCGGGAAACACGCGATAAGTGAAGTTTGGTTAATGCTAATGAAATAAAACAAAATAGGATAAAAATATAATAGTTAAGAAAAAAATTTCGGCTATATATTTACACATTAGGGGAAGTGAGTGTAAAGCACAGCATATATTAAATAAATAACCTAACCTAGGAATCTTTTTTTAAAAAAAAGGTATCTAGGTATCTTTCGTAAAGCATAGCATATATTAAATAAATAACCTAACCTAGGTATCTCTTTAAAAAAAATGGTATCTAGGTATCTTTCGTAAAGCATAGCATATATTAAATAAATAACATAACCTAGGTATCTTTTTTTCCCCTAAACCCCAAAAAACTAAAATTTCAATATAGTTCCCGGAGTGAGAAACCCCTTTTTATACAGTGTCAGATAGACAATTACCGGGGAATGGCTATCTGAGCTTTGTGTGTTTCCCGCATTTTAGAACAGTACCGAAAAATATTGTCAATCGGTCTGTAATTATTTATTTGATAAATTTGAATCCTACTCAGTGTGTTTCTGACCTTCTTATGGCTTCTATATTAAAAAAAGGAAATACATGGAAGACGGATCAATCTTTACTGAGCACCCACAAATGGGGGCGCTTCGAAATATTTTAAGGCCATAGATTACCCATCTGAACTGTCCGGATTATTGCCTTAATCTGTTTTATTGCACTACAATAAGATACTTACCACTTGACATCATCAGTATGACCCAAATAGTGCCGTTGTGTCTGTTCTTCAACGTTATACAGAACAACAACTGCCGCAAGGAAATAAACAATTTCCCCTGTCGGCAATAGATATAAATTGGATCTACAATCTTTCCCTCGATAGCCATACGCCCATTCCAGCTTCAATCTTGACTGTGGGCCTGGGGTAACAGTGGATAGAGAGTATGATTCGATAAGGTGTGAGGGGACATATAATACAACAGGTCTTCCTCGTAAATAGAATTTGATGTATCCATCTTCCTCGTTAAAGGAGGCATCTCTAAGTCTGAAAAAAAAGAACGATTAAGTAGTTGTTCCAATATATATATATATATATATATATATATATATATATATATATATATATATATATATATATATATATATATATATATATATATATATATATATATATATATATATATATATATATATATATATATATATATATATATATATATATATATATATATATATGCTATATGGTACTTGTCTTGAATCCGATAAGTTTCCGCTAGCTAGTGAGTTGTTTTTCACTCACTGTGACAAAGATTTAAACTTTAGTTTTGGGGGGTTGAAGGGACAAAAAAAAGGTACATTGGTTTCTAAACTACTATGTTTGTATCTTATTTGACAAAAAAAAAATACAGAAACTTTTTGCTGCACCTGCTAAGAAAACCGCTAAGGGCTTGTTGGCAGCAGGTGGGAATCTTCTATTCCAGATATTCTAAAAAATACTATTTTATATTATTCCACTTGGTCGCCAGATATACAACAACCATTATTCAGGAAATTTATATTTATTGGGTTTTTAGAGTTGCTTCTATGTTACTGTATCCCAGACCGCCCCTCCCTTAACACCCGGATAGGTTATGTAGCCCTTGGCTACAAAAAAAAAGTTCGCTAGTTTGTATTATTTTTTGCACTTGTTTCTCACAAGTTGGTCTATAATATCAAACAACGCCAATTTGAAAAAAAAAAACAAATCTGCAAATTGAATACATGCATTAAAGGTTACGGGAAGGGAGGGGGGCTGGTATGCAATCAAGTTGGAAACAACTCTAAAAATTCAATAAGTTTAAATTTTCTAAAGTATGTATCTCTTATAACCACCAAACTCAAGAAGTGAAGTTAGATTAGTCCAAATGAAATATACCCAAGTATGACATGGGCGCCGGCAAGGGGGGCATGGCCCCCCCTAGAAATTCGGGACTATAAGTAATTATGAGGAAACAAAAGGAAATAGAGCAGAATAGGGAAAAACCATGGAAAAAAATGTTTGTTGCTCCATTTTTGGCTGCCTGCCAATAGATTGTGACCCATAATAAGGAAAATATAAGTTCTAATTTGTAACTGAGTAACCCCTAACCAGTTTTCCACAAACATTTTTTTTATATGATTTGGTTGGAGCAAAAAAAAAAAAATCTTCATAGCAATGAACGATAAGTATATAAAGAACCTTGTCAGTAAGGAACGTATAAGAGCCTAACTATTGATAACATTCAGTCAAAGAATCAGCTTTTTATGGGGATCTTAAATACGTATTTGTTTATTAGTAATTAGTGCAGTAAATAGAACACAAGAGAGTTAGTAAAATTATAGAAAACACAAGGAAAACAACTTAATAAGGGGCCATTTCGGTAAGAATATGCCGTCAATTTTTGCTTGCATTGCAAGAGTACCCATGAGCTGATATATAAAGTCACTATAATCAGAAATATTTCCCCTGAACGGAATACTAAGAATTTCTGTATTTCCCCCCTGAACGGATACGTTCTTTGTTTTTTATTATAATTTTTTTCTGTTTATAGGAGTGATTGTATATATCTATTTGTCTCTTTGAAAAAGATATAATTTCTTATAGTTATGAAGTATAAAGGTGTCAAATATACTGGCTTTTGGCATTTAAAATTTAATTAAAAATATTGAATTAAAAGTTTGTATTTGATTATTTGAATCTTAGTTTTAATGTTTTACTTTGAACAAACTACTTTGATAATGCATTACTTTTTATAAACATGAATCTACAGGCAATAAATATTTTGGTGTTTCAGAACCAAGTTCAAAACTGTCGATATTGTTAAAAAAATATCCGTCCAACGCTTCGGCATTGCTCAACAGAACTTAATGCTGGGAGTTTGTATCTCAGTTTTTGTAAGTAGGCTATTGTTTTGGGTATTTTTTTTGTAGCTACTTACTTTTTTCATTTTTAAATATTTTTGCTTTAATTGACATACTTTTTCCATTGCCTTTATAAAATTGTTGTTTCTAGGCTTCATTAAACAAATAAAATAAAACAAGTTTTTTCAACTGAAAGTTAGGAGCAACATCAAAACTTAAAACGAACAGAAAATTACATATATGAGGAGGGTTTCCCTCCTCAACACCTCGCTCTTCAAGCTAAGTTTTTCGGCATTTACCCTTGTGTTTTAGGAATCGTTTTTAAAGAATTGAGACAAAATTTAAACGTTAGCGCAAAGAGCGAGATGTTAAAGAGGGGGCAAACCCCCTCATATGCGTAATAATTTCTGTTTGTTTTGTTTTAATGTTGCTCCTTACTTTCAGTTGAAAAAAACTTGCTTTTTTTTTTTTTCTGATCGTTCTTTAAATAACGCCAGGATACCTGGCTCAACCTCCAAGGAAAAATCCCCCTCCCATAGAAATATCCTCTGGACAATTCAATTCAGGCAAAAATTTACACAGGAAAATAACCCTTAGCATGTCCACGCGTAAAATTGAATCGGTAAAGAGAAAGCAAGACATATAAACAAATTTCGTATATGAATTCTCGCAAATTCACCCAGTGTACAATTTTTTCCGAAAATTTCAACCCCTGGAAACCATCCTCTCCATTGAAAATTCTCACTGCAGAAAATGCGTCCTCCCCTCCCCACCCGAAAAATGTATGCATGCTTCCTAATAACAAATAAAACAAAGGGCGATTTCTATAACTTTAAAACCTTTCCGCAGGGGCTGTAGGGGATCATTATATCCAAAGACATAGTTATTGGGCCTTTCAACTATGCTGAAGAAAAAAGCTATCTCAAAATTTTGGTCGGACGATTTTGGGAAGAAAGTTGTGTGAGAGGGGGCCTAGTTGCCCTCCAATTTTTTTGGTCACTTAAAAAGGGCCCAAAAACTTTTCATTTCCATTAGAATGAGCCCTATCTCGAGGTTCTAGGTCCACTGGGTCGATACGATCACCCCTTGGAAAAAAACAACAACAAAAACAAATAAACACGCATTTGTGATTTTTCTTCTGGTAAAAATTACAAAATTCCACATTTTTGCAGATATGAGCTTCAAACCTCTACAGTAGGGTTCTTTGATACGCTGAATCTGATGGTATGATTTTCATTAAAATTCTATGACTTCAAGGGGGTCTTTCCCTCTTTTTCCGAAAATCAATCAAAATTTCTCAGGCTCGTAGCTTTTGATGGGCAAAACTAAACTTAATGAAAATAATATATTAGGAATCAGCATAATCAGCCAATTCTTTTGATATATCTGTTGGAATCAAAACTCCTTTTTTTAGAATTTTGGTTACTATTGAACCAGGTCGCTGTAAGTAAGTTACAGTTTATTACCACGAACTATTCAATTACCCATCAAACTCTAAACCTTATTACAAAAAGTATTTTATTCATAAAACTTTACAGTTTCATGAAATGTAATAAAACAAATAGAAAAGGTTTTTCAACTAAAGTAAGGAGCAAGTTTCAAATCTGTTCCTTGCTTTCAGTTGAAAAGCTCTTTTTTTTATAATTTCTGATTGTTTTCCAAATCATACCCAGGCCTAACCAAGATATAATCTGATCGCGTATCAGAGAACCATACTGTAGAGATTTCAAGCTCCAATCTGCAAAAGTGTGGAAATTTGTATTTTTGCCAGAAGAAAGATCACGGATGCGTGTTTATTTGTTTTTCTTTTCTTTTCCCCAGGGGTGATCGTATCGACCCAGTGGCCCTAGAACGGAAATTAAAAGTTCTCGTGCCCTTTTTAAATGACAAAAAAATGGAGGGCAACTAGGCCCCCTCCAACGCTTTTTTCCCAAAGTCACCCGATAAAAATTTTGAGATGGCCATTTTGTTCAGCATGGTCGAAAAATATAATAAATATGTCTTTGAGGATGACTTAATTCCCCACAGTCCCCAGGGGAAGGGCTGCGCAAATTATGAGTTTTGCCCAATGTTTACATATAATATTGGTTATTGGGAAGTATACAGACGTTTTCAGGTTTTTTTTTTCTGGTAGTGGGGGGCGGGTGGGTCGGATCTTACTTGGACCCACCTTATACTAAACTTACACCCATCACACTCAAGTTCTTGGTCTGACATAACTGGTTTCTTTCTGTATATGTACTCAGTGATAATCAGCTTAGCCTGAAAGAGGTATATTTCAATTAAATTTTGGTTGGGTTAGGTTAGCTTAGTCTAGAATCCATTTAATATAATGCGTTCGGAGGGGCCTGATTTCCATAAAACTGTTGTAGTTTCCACAATTTTGTTACTATTGTATCCTATTTTCATCATACTTAGGTATATTTCATTAGGATTAATCTAACTTCACTTCTTGAGTGTGGTGGTTATAAGAGATACGTACTTTAGAATATTTAAGCATATTGAATTTTCAGAGTTGTTTCTAGCTTGATTGCATACCAGCCCCCGTCCCTTCCCGTAACCTTTAATGCATAAATTCAATTTGCAAATTTGTTGTTTTTTTCTTTCAAATTGGCGTTATTTGACATTATAGACCAACTTGTGAGAAACAAGTGCAAAAAACAAAACAAACTAGCGAACTTTTTTTTGTAGCCAACGATTAGGTACATAACCTATCTGGGTTTTAAGGGAAAGGCGGTACGGGATACAGTAACATAGAAGTAATTCTGAAAACCAAATAAATAAAAATTTCCTAAATGTAATGAAGAACAAATTGTATTATTTTAAGGTTTAATTTAGAAGAATGGACAATATTTACTGTTATCCAAATTTCACTATCTCAAGAACCGCAGGAATTTAATGTTTTGGAAGTGTCATCTTCAATCTTTAAGAGTCGTGGTAAAATTTTATATCATGGTTTCGTGAATTGGGGGGGGGGGGGGATGCAGCGTCCCAAAAATGTCTGCCCCTCCATTAAATTCTGAAAACATCTTTTTTATATTTTCATAAAAATGGCTTTTTCGGTATTTACATTGACAAAAACTGAAATCTTAGTTATTTTCAACAAACAAAATTGGGTAAATTTTTCGTTATTCATATTATTGACTTACGAATAAAGTAAACATACCACTCGATGCCTTTTTTATGCTCTTTCCAAATATAATAGTTATTTTTGTCGGAAATGAATTTTACCCCCACCCCCATATATACCAATTCAGGGTATATATTTGCACATTAGGGGGGGGGGGGGGTTAAACTTACCACTCATTTAAATAAGACATAAAATTTACCCCCACCCCCCTAATGTGCAAATATATACCCTGAATGGAC
Source organism: Artemia sp. Qi Xiang Cuo (assembly GCF_049724085.1). Taxonomy (NCBI): domain Eukaryota; kingdom Metazoa; phylum Arthropoda; class Branchiopoda; order Anostraca; family Artemiidae; genus Artemia; species Artemia sp. Qi Xiang Cuo. Next base: position 77,707,055 of record NC_142800.1, read on the forward strand.
ATCCGGCCATATGGCTAATATGGGAGTAAAGTTCATTTGTGATGCAAATGGATGTTGTATTTAGATTGAGGATGCAATTCTAGGTATATATTTGCACATTAGGGGGGGGGAGGGGGGGGTATATATTCTATAAATATATAGGTCCTAAGAAATTCATGAATTTCTTAGAAAAACTGAAAAAAACAGGAAAGAAGTTAAGACAAAGGCTCTCTCCCTGCAAAATGTGTTAACTAGGATTATTCTGCATATTGTGGAGTAAGAATTGTTTTCTTAATATGTTTCCTTATGTCCAGCTGGACTCCTATACTGGTTGGCCGGTTGTCTAATTTAAAGATTTGTATATATATACACTGTCAAATTAGCTATCTGGTGGTATCCCTTCGTGAGGAGATTAAATATGCTAGTGAATCCGAATTATGTTTTTAGTAAGAACAAGGTATATAGCCTATTTTAACAAAGTACAAAGTTATTTCAAGCAATAGTAAGAGTGCACTTAAAATACTTTCGAATTCTTACTCTTCATCCATTTCAAAAAAAAAAAATTTTTTTTTTTACTAAAACTAACTAAAACTTTCGCAGCATAACAGAAACTGACGAAGCTGTTTTAGGAGAAACTACCACACAAAGCTTCGTGTCTGAATTTTTTTGCGGTTTCACGCATCGAAGATTTGAAAAGCTTCCAGACGGAAAGATCCATTAATAATAAAATACCTACCGATCCATAATTTTAATATTTAAATCCCTATTCTGTTGGTATACAACCATTCAGGTTTCAACAAGACTAAAAGCAATTTAAGGTGGACCGGATTCTCTTCGCAAAGCATGATTTAGTGCCGTGCGCAAACTGTGCGCAGATGCAAAAACTGAATTGAAATAGGAAACTGGTAAACCATTGAACTCTCAGAGAAACGCTCTAATAAATAGCTTAATCAAAGATACCTGCATCAGCATCAGCCAAACGCAGGAAATTGCTCAATTGCTAAGTAGCGAAGTCTGCTTATAGCAAAGAGAGAATAGCGATCGAAGTAAAATGGCCAAGGTGCAGTGTTTTTTCGTAGTTGAAAAAAGTTACGTCTCAGAACTCTGATTTAAATATCAGAAGTCAGGGTAACGACAATGGTCAGGTACGGAATGTAATGTAAGCGCTCCGAAAGGTTGAGGATGGTAGGTTAAGATAATTAAGCCAAGTTTTACGTATAATAGATGGCCAAATATTATGCTATTTGGCCATCCATCAGGGACCAATTCCCGAAAGGGGTGGTAAGAGTTTATAAGAAAGGAAAAAAGGAAACAGGTACGGTACTTAATGTTTTATATACGGCTAGTAAAACAAAAGTACCTAAAACTATCTTTAAATAGTTTTTCCGCACTTGTCTATTATAGCGACCACACTGAAGTTCTTGATCTGAGTAAAACCGTTTTCTCTATCTGCATTCAGAGATAATTAGCTTAGTGAGATAAACTATCCAGGTATATTTCAATTACATATTTAAATCAAAGAGTCGGTTCAGTTAGGTATTTAATATAATGCGCTCTAGGCGGCATGCTTTCCATAAATTTCTGCCGTAGTTTCCATAACTTTGTTACTATTTTTTCATCATATTTGGTATATTTCAATATGATTAACCTAACTTCATCTACTTGAGTGTGGTCGCTGTAAGACAAGTACCAGTTTTCCCTTAGATATGAAAAATACGAGAAACTATGCGAAAAATCAAATAGATTTTGATATTTTCGGGGGATTTAGGTGCTATTGACATCAGAGGCGTAATTTGCTATGGGGCAGGAGAAGGCTACTGCTCCCTCAAGACCTAATTTTGCAACCCCCAGATTTCAGTTTGCCCCCCAGCTGAAATGTAGTTTCCACAAAACAAATGTCAAAACTGAGATAAGCCTGCATAATTCAAGCATCCAGAGGAAGAGGTCAGTATTCTTTAGTATATATTTGCCCTTATGGTACTATATGGCTCATTTTTCATTTTTCACTGTCATTTTCACTTGATTTGCAATAATTGGCTCCAACTTTGCCGCCCCCCAGGATTTTGACGAAATCACGCCACTGATGGGCATTGCCCTATCTACCAATCTACTCTCAACACGTTATTTTCAGCTTACCATCTCTCCTTCTATACCATCCACGATCAGCTCTCAAGAGATCGTTCTTTCCATTTTCCTACACAGGTCCAAAAAAGCCAGGAGGGGAGAAGTGTGCCCAAATAATCTTTTTATAACCCAAGGTCTAAGTTTCTACAGTGCTGACAATACAATAGTAAAACAGTTTGTGGTAACGAACTCTAAGTAAGGAGCGACACGGTTCAACAGTAACCGAAACTCTAAAAAACGGAATTTTGATACCAATAGCTATATCAAAAGAATTGAATTTTTATGCTCATTTCAAATATATAAGTTTCATTAGTTTAGTCTTACCTATTAAGGGTTACGAGTCTGAGCAAATTTGCCCTATTCTTGAAAAGGGGGAAACATCCCCTAAAAGTAATAGAATCTTAACGAAAATTACACTATCCGATTCGGCGTATCAAAGAACCCTGTTGTAGAGATTTCAAGCTCCTACCTGCAAAAAATGTGGAATTTCGTATTTTTGCGAGAAGAAATATCACGGATGCGTGTTTATTTTTTTTTTTTTTTTAGGGGCTGATCGTATCGACCAAGTGGTCCTAAAATATCGGGAGAGGGCTCATTCAAACGGAAATTAAAAGTTCTAGTGCCCTTTTTAAGTGACCCAAAAAAAGAGGGCAACTAGGTCTCCTCCCACGCCCTTTTTTTTATCAAAATCGTCCGATCAAAATTTCGAGATAGTCATTTTGTTCAGCATAGTTGAAAGGCCGAATAAATATGCCTTCAGAGATATCATGACCCTCCATAACCCCTAGGAAGAGGTTTTTAAGTTACAAAATTTACCCATGGTTTACATATAGTATTTTTTATTGGGAAGTATGTATACATTTTTTGGGTGGAGGGGGGGGCAATTTTCTTCTGGTTGGATTTTCCACGGGGATAATTTTCCATGGGGAGGGAAGTTTCCAGGTATTGAATTTTTCAAGGGAAATTTTAGACTGGGGGAATTTGCCAGATTTCCTATACGAAATTCGTCTTATATCTTGTTTTCTCTTTGGCGACTCAATTTTACGCGTGGAGATGTTAAGGATAATCGTCCAGGGTTAATTTTCACCAGGAATGAATTGTCTAGAGAATAAATCCGTGGGGAGGAGGGATTTTTCCGTGGAGGTGTAGCCAGATTTCCTGGCATTATTTAAAAAACCATTAGAAATTAAACGAAAAAAGTTGTTTAACTAAAAATTAGGAGCAACATAAAAACTTAAAACGAACAGAAATTGTTACGTATGTGAGGGGGGGTTGCTCTACCTCAACACCTCTCTCTTTACGCTAAAGTTTGAATTATGTCCCAATTCTTTAAGAACGACTGCTGAAACACTATTTTTGATTCATTAGAACAATAAGAAGCTAGTAGCGACCTATCAGGAGGTACTAAACTTACATAATTTATGCATGTTTTTATGGTTTTTCTCACTGAGAATGTTTTTTCATGGTTTTTCACACTGTTTGATGGATTTCAACATAAGTTCACATCAACAATTGCTGGATGTAGACATCTGGTTAATGGATGATTGTTTGATGGATATGTGTGTTGGACATTTTTATTTGTTGTTTTCTTGGATGTCAATAACAATTACTGGATGTTTCTTGGATGACAATAACAATTGCTGGATGTTTTTTGGATGTCAACATCCGGTTGGGATACTATGATAACAAGGTGACATTATCAGATAAGGAAATTTCAATATTGGAATATTCTTATTAGAGTTGCAAATACAGACAGGAAAAGATAACTGATTGACACAATTTCTCCATGAGACAAGATAAATTTGAAAGCAGAATCGAAAATGGTAAACCATCTGAGGGAATACTAGCTCCTATTAAGAGATACATATTTTTTTTTTTATTAGGGCGGTTCTCGACTGTGTTCGGTATAATACACAACTATCATTTGAATATTGTTATAAGGTCCCCTACCACAACCCCAAAGGGCCCCCGCAGGCCCCCAGGCCCCCGGGGCCCCAAAGGACCCTCCCCTCCCCTTCCTCCCCCTCTCCTCCCCTC